>NC_056732.1:1815027459-1815260855 GCF_019279795.1 Protopterus annectens
TACACATGTAACTAAACTACATATTTGTGGAGCTTTTCTCCCCGGGCCTCCACTGAAAATGGGCTCCCTGAGCCCAGTGGACCTCCCCGGTCATCAAACTGGAATAAATAAATGTGCAGAGCAAAATTCAGTCTGTATTGCCGCTAAATATGTAGACATCATTTTTGAATCAGATATCTATTCCCATGTTTTAAGCATAAAGCAGTTCTTTGAAGAGATGACTACCCATCAACAAAGAATGTTAAATCAGACATAAACTGTATAGTTGCAGCATAATTTTACTATATTTTCTCCTAAAGACGTGTCTTAAAAAACAGAGAGAATAATAGCCTATATATATATATATATATATATATATATATATATATATATATATATATATATATATATATATATATAGATATATATATATATATATATATATATATATATATATATATATATATATATGGGATCCATACTGATCACCGAAGGCACTTTCTGCCGAAGCAGAAATCAACGAACATACTTAACTGAAAATGATGTTTCAACCGCCAATTGCCAGCGCACTCGGATAAGTATGCTCATTGTGCTGGTCGTACTAAGGTGCGAATAATGAAAATTCCCTTTTCCCCACTGTAGTGCAACCTTGGAGTGAGAATATTAAAGTGGGGAGGTGTGGGAAGCACAGCCCCCACATGGTGGGGGGTGCAGGGGGGCTTGCCCCTGCATAAAAGTAGATTTATTGTTTTTTATATATATATATATATATATATATATATATACACATACATATATACATATACATATATATATATATATATATATATATATATACATATATACATACATATATATTCATATATATATATATATATATATATATATATATATATATATACATATATATATATATATATATATATACATATATATATATATATATATATATATATATATGTATATATATACTCATACATCTATATATGTATATATATATATATATATATATATATATATATATATATATATATATATATATACAGATAGATTAATTCCTTTCAGAAGCTTGAAGCTTCACACTTTGAACTTCAAAAGGCCGAGACCAGAGGATCAAAGTTTTGAAACTTCTAATGTTCTGAATAGAGATTGCTGTACAGCATGGAACAGTATACTTACTGTTTCCCTCACTGTAGTGCAATCTCAGATTTGATATATTTATTTAGCAGGGGGTGTGGGGGGTGCAGGGGGGCTTGCCCCCTGCAAAAATGAAAAAAAAATTTGTTTTATTATTTTTTTGTTTGGTTTTTTTTTTTTTTTTGAAGTTTCAAAACTTCGATCTTCTGGTCTATGTTTTTTCAAGTTTTTAAACTCGGAGCTTTAGAAGTAGATCCAGATATATATATATATATATATATATATATATATATATATATATATATATATATATATATATATATTTATAGAGAGACAGAGACAGATAGATATATAGATTTAGATATATACATATAAAGATATATAATGTACATTTATTTTATTAATTTGTTATGCTGGTTTTCAAGTTTAGCTTCACGACTACCTATGCAAAAGTCACAGAGACCAAAACCAAGGTTTGCATGATAGATCTATTCACAGATTATTTCCATGTGTTGCATCTTGTGTCTGCAAGGCAAACACCCCAACCATTATGTCAACTTCCCACCCTTACATGCATTATCCTGTAATGTACATAACTGATTCACAGGCATGCATGCATTATTCTACAATTAGCAACTGTGTAGCACCAGATGTGTGTATTTTTGAATACATAAAGTTCGTTTCCATTCCAGAAGCTGGTATGATATTTAAACAAGGTCACAAATGACATGATACTTAATTTAAAATGACATGACACTTAATTTAAAAGCCCTGTGTTCAACTTCCAGGCTGCTAGGCTTTGGTAGCTTACACTAAGTGTGACTCATACCTCTTAACTGTCCTGATTTTCACAGAAAGCCCAGATTTTTGTCTCAAAATTTTGATCTGTTCCTTAAAATCTTCGTTTTCTAGCAAATCACTGGGATGATATGAGGAATGAAGTTAGTAAATAATGGCACACATTTGAGTTTCAGACTTCATATCCTTTAGAAAATGCATTTTAATACATACCATGTTATTCTAGCAACTTACAAGTTTATAAGAGCTATATTTAAAATACGTCCCTATTTTTGGGCCTTTGTACCCCCTTTATGTCAAGCTTTGTCCAGATTTATTGGGCTAAGAGGTATGAGTGTGATGCATTTGTTTAGTCACTTATACATTTGTAAATGGGGTTGGTGTTTTTTCTGCTAAACTTTTTCAGTCATAGACAAGGCAAGGATAACATTTATACAAGGAAAGAATCACATAGTCGATAGAACTGTAAAATAAACACAACACAAGCATGGGACTGTAAGAAATCTTACACAATACTGTTACAAACCAGACGTGGACAGATACAGGCACAGAGACTGTATGTACAACTTACAGTCCCCAGTGAGAAGTAGTTTACAATACCGATGTCTGCAGGATGTCCTTTCTGCCTACATCCATTGGGCTAAAGCACACCGTGCTTAATATCTAGACATCACTGGTTGTGAAACAGGACTGGTTTTAAGAGGAAACTCTGGTGTGTTTCTAACATGCCAGGCTACAGCTCTTAGTAAGGGCAGTAGGTAGAAAAACACACAGAAAGACAAAAAAGTGTTGCTAGTTGTAAAGTGTGTGAGCCATGTGGCTTTAATTAGCACCGGAAATAACTTATTGGCTGCTGTTCACGGAACGTCAATGTCCTAATATGACTTAATGCAATCTTATTTGTGAGAAGCTAGTCATTTTCCCGTAAAATGAAACTGAAAGACTACTAAGCTTGAAAATATCTAGGGTCTTCTTACTATTGTATGCTGCTTCTAAAGTCTACCTTTCCAGCAAGATCTTAATAACTAGTGATAAATATGCATTAAACATTGCAACCAGTTGCAAAACATTGCGATTATTGTATGCCTTGTGCTAAAAAGAGCATTTTGACCAGCTCACATTTGATCTATGACACATTTCATCTACAAAAAAGTTGTGGAATAGAAAAATTATGTAAAACTATAGAAATTCACTGGTGGTGTGTTAATGAATCATAGGAATTACAGTGCAAATCAGTGTTAATCCCTGTTTGTTCCTTATTAATGCTCAAAGTTATGTTCCATCTCTTTCTTTAGAAGTTTGTGTTCTGGCAGTGATTCGCTGTATGATGAGTTTTCTCATTTGTCCACAGTTGTATGACTGTGGAGTTAATATATTTAAATTAGTTGGTGTAGGTGGTGCAGAGGGACTTGTCCCCTTATAAAAAGGTTTTGTAGAAGCATTTGCTGCATATGAAGTTGTAGGTGTAATGTGATTCAGTTGTGTGTTTTAGATTAAATGTGAATTACATGATTTTTTTTTTATTTTGTGATTAGATGAAAAGTATCTTAGATAAAAAGTAATAGGCAGTTTTATACACATAGATAGAGTGACAGGTATAAACATAGATATACGTGAGTGTGTATGTATATAAATGACTTTCAGTGCATCAGCATTAGGACTGTGAAAACCTCATAAGGTTTGACCTCAGAATATGAGTCACAAATTTAAAAAGTCATGAAATGTTTTGCCAGTGAAACAAATGAAGTGTGCTGACTGGAAAACATTATCCACTCAGCATGCATGAATGAATTATATAGACAATAACCATGATGTACTGTACTTTTTAGTTTACGGGAAACTATAATTTGAAGATACATGGTAAAATGATTTCCATGGCATAGAACATAAAAGCCAAAATGTCATTCAGGTTTCACTTTTACTCATAGTATTTGATAAATACATGAGCTTATAAGGAACAAAGAAATTACCCAAAGAAGTTAGAACCCAAGTAGTATATATTCCCTTTTTTGCATACACATATTAAAACTACCCTACTAAACCAAATCTATTTTATAACACACAGATTACACCATAATGTCCATACTCATATGACTAAATAGAGCTATAGGATTTATTTTGTTTGGTATTTGTCAAGTTTTAATTAACTTTCTTTTGTTTCACTGTTTATATATTTTGTTTATAGTTGCCTTCACATATGTGTGTATCTTTTTCTGCTTTCTGCTGGTATGCATAACCTCTACACCATATATTTAATTATTTCTATGCAGTCAGAAAAGTGCTACCATTATTGTTCTGTATTTCTATCATTTTTTTTTAATTCATTGACAGCTGTGCACATTTTTCTTTTTTTAATGAGTATGATTGGTAAACTTTGCATTGTTCCTTTAAAATCATCTGCAGAAAGAAACACGGGCGATTTATCTCTTCTAGAAGCTGTTTTTTTTTATTGCTAATGTACTTCAAAATTGTAATGTTCATACATTTTCTAGTGGAAAGCTTTCTATCAACCTTTTATCTGAAGTTATTATTTAATTGTATTTATCTACAGTACTAAGAACTGACTGTAATTTGTTTAAACATTAAATTATTACTTGACATAGGCATACATATATTAATAGAAATGAAACAAACCATAATAACATTTTTCATATTCACGCATTATACATTACTTATATGTTTTTTTTTAACAATAATTAGTTACTCTAGCATTACATAAATTGCTCATTTCCTGCCATCTCTTAAACCTACCTCCTCTTCCTGAACATTATTCTGCATATGTTGTTTACATAAATTCCATTTATTTCTATGTAATATACTTCTTTCCTTTTCTAAAGACCCACTTCAGGTTCTTGTATCTTCACTTACAGTTACTTTGGATTTCAATTTCCCTTCTTTAGTAACTGATTTTTTTCGGTAGCTTGTGGATTGGGAACAGGAAATTTTTACCGGGCCTGGCAACGAGGTAGCTTGTAAATGCCTGATCCTCAATGTCCTATTTGGATACACAACACCATTATTCTTTTGGGAAAACTTGGGAGGCTTAGAAAAGCCTTCAAGGTCATTAGCCTAATAACAAGCTATGAATCTATGAATAGCATTAAACTTAGTAAAGTCTTATTATCTCTAGGCAATTCATATCCTAAGTCACAGCTCAAAAAGATCATTTACTTAGTTACAGTCATTAACTCCCCAAAATATCTAACAGTAGTACTCTGTGGGGAATTTTTTAAATTTGCCAAAACATGCTCCCAGTTACCTCTCTCTTTTCCATCATAACTCCAGCATTGTGCTCTACCTGAGGAAAACTTCTCTGAAGTCTACTTGTTGTATAGAAATATCTATGCAAACACTTCTGAACAAAATCTTAACCCTTCTGGTTTTTGTTGCATGCTTGGGAGCCATACAGATGTCCTCCCATTGTCCCTTTATAAATTGGTAACTTTGTTGATAAGCGTTGCATGCAATTGAGTTACATTTCCTCTGTGTCATCTCCTGGCTCTGCCTGAAAAAAGGTCCATCTGGATCCTTACTTTACCCTGCTGAACACATGAAAATCAGTCAACCAATCAATAAACATTTCTTTTAAAAAAAAAACAAGAAACATCATTATTAAATTATCACTTATGACATAGGCAATCGTACATTTATATAAATGAAAACAATCCATATTTACATCATTTTAGTTGCAAAGATTATACATCACTGATAATCTACCCAAGCATTGTCAAATACTGCATACCTCATTCAAATCCTGCCTTCTTTTAAACCCCATTCCTCCCTGTATGTATTATTCCCACAATTCTATTTTTTTCTATGTAATTTGCTATCCATTTCTAAAGATCCCAGTTCCATCATATTTACTACTTCCAGTACAGCTGATTTAGACATTGCTTTCCATTTTCTAGTAATTGCTTTTTTGGCAGCCACCAGAATTAGACTCAGCAAGGCCTTACTATGTCTAGGCAATTCGGATTCTGTTTCATAGCTCAGAAATAGCCTCTTAGGTTCTGTGCAACCATGAAATTACTAATCACTTCTTGGAATGTGATCTCTTGGTCTTCACAGTGTATTTAAATCAATGTTTATTATTAATAACCTGATAAGCAACAAAATAATCATGGCAGAAGATAAATTACAACTAATATGATAAAGTGAATTTTGTCATATAAGGCACTATTATTCACTTTTGGGCAGCATTAGTGCTGAACATGACAGTTGTTATCTCTGTTTTCATGTTTCCCATCATTTAAAAGATAAAAGAACTTTTAATGCTGCTGTATTTGCTTATAATTGGTCAGCTTACTGCCCAATTATATAGACATGCACAGATTTTTATGACATAATAACAGAATTTTAGAAAGCTTCCTGTAGTATAGAGTAGCTCTAGATATCAGTGAAGTAAGCAGAGAAAGTGTTCTGGATATCTCAGTGTTGTTTAATTTGTATGATTTATTTCTTAACACCAATCAGTGTGTGGGGGAGTTGTAACAGCAAATTGAAATACTTCACTGTGTCCATTATTTCTTATACTTTTGGCAATCACAAATTGTAGGTGATCAACAGAAGTAGCTATCAGTTTGGTGGTATTATGTAGATGAGAAATAGGGATTTAGGTGATCACAATGGAAAACTCGTTGATGTAACTTAGTAAGAGTGAGGTCAGTGCACATACATCTGAAGCCAATATATTGAAAATGATTGCCATTAGAATTTTTCACTTTTTTCATAATCTAATATCAGAGGAGTGCACAGATGGTGTTTATCTTTTTTGAAGATGGGAGGCAAGCTGTATGTAAAAGTGCATGGCAGTTACACGGTAATTGTTGTGCCATCATTGATATGACATATGTGTCCACAGTCTGTTTCTTAGGATTTCCTCAAACCAACACATCAGAAATAAGCATAGAAAGTAGCTATGTCGAGTACTGTGGTCATTATTCTTTTTATTTTTAACACAATCAGACATCAGTGGTTTTCATAGAAGTTGGCAGTCTTCTGGGGACATGGGTGAGGCAGCAGGCTGTGTGTCAAAGCTAGCCAGATGCAAGTGTCTCTAATAGTTACAAGATGAGCTACATTATGATAGCTGTTATGTCTTTCATTTTTTTCTCAATGAGACATGAAAAGTGTACAGAATTGAGCTACTTTTTAGGGACATTTCAAAGGGTAATATACAAGATTGCATGGAATGATCATTGATATATTCTTAGCGGGTAATATATGGTTGTGAAAGGAATGTGATCTTTATACTTAAGTGACTTCATACCTAAAAGTGATGTAACCTTTCAGAAGGGGCACAATTCACTGGGACTGATATATGTTAAGGTGATAAAGCTCACATTTGTTATGTTATACAAACACAATGAGAAGATGTCTCCTGCTTTGGCTTTCAAGTTGTTACTTTATTATTATAATTTCACAACCTTCCTAATGGAAATTCTTCGGATTCAGTTCACAATAAACATGCACATGTTTACTTTTTTCTCACAAGAGTGAATGTGTGATATATATAATTATAAAAATATATTTGCTTCTGTACCCATAAGAATGAAAAACACAATTTTTTTGTCCTGGGCAATGATGTTTTCCTGAAATAATGTTACAATAAAAAGTGGGAAGCATTACAGGACATAAATGCTTGGTCCTCAGAATTTCAATATATGTAGCTGTTCTATTCCCTGTGCACCTAAAAGCATAACCTACTTCTTATGACTGGCTATCCAGTTAGTTGTCAAATACATTTTACTTGAAAATTCCAAATTTTTTCATACATATAACCCACATTGATAATCTCTAGTGTGTGTGGCCATTAGGATGTGTCGGACTACGATGTTGAATTATACTCAGTTTCTACTAGAAGTGAGTACAGAACTTCTGTAAAGAGTTATGAAATGCAGATTCTGTCTAGACTTTATCTTTATAGTGTTGTCATTATATTAGAGCCACAACATTGGCTACATCTGGTAACTCAGCAGTTAAGCTCTCTGCCTGACAGACCCAGGGCCTGGGGTTCAGTCCTGGTCTCTAGTGACAGTATAGTGCATGTATATTCCTCTTGTGTCTGTGTAGGTTTTCTCTGGGCACTGCCATTTTTCCTGCATCCCAAAAAGATGAGCTTTTCTAAGGTCTTCATATATATTGCATCTGTCCTTGCCTTTGTGAGCTGAAAAGCTGAAAAGGGTCCATGATGACCAGTCTATTTACCTGTTTAACAAATGAAAATAAATGAATGAATTAATTAAATGAACATTTTCATCAGGCAAGGAATTTTTTTTGTTAATGTATTTAGGCCGAGACCTGAACAATATGTAATGACAGACCTGTAACTCATGACAGAGATTTAGTTAAATCTTTGTTAGTATAATGGCATTATTGAATATGTTTTGTACCCAAGAATATTATTGATATTTGCAGAATTGTTTTTCTTTACTATGAACTGTCTTAGGGGAGTTGGCTGTGGCGTCATGCACATGGGTGTCAAATCAAGTATTTTACAAGACTTTGTTGTCACAGTCTGCCACTGTACCTAGGTTTTAACTGGAGGCTATTTGACCTCTGCGCAAAAGGCACATTGAAACTAATGTCCAAAAAATATACACACTAGTTTCTCATTACTCCAGAAGTAAACACAGAGAGAGAGAGAGTGAAAACATATTATAAATATTTCACCAGGCAAGGCAACATGTACGTTACTCTATATTGAATAAGGGGTAAACAATATATACTGACAAAAGCAGCATGCTAATGCATAAATCAAGATTGAGATGTGATGAACTCATTGGTGGTGGAATAATATTCCTAAGTGTGCTTTGTACTGAAGCACTTTACTGGAATTGTCAGACTTTTTTATAATGGACTGCTTAAGATAACTGACATATGGCCTCCTCCTCTATACAGGTAGAAAATCCAGTGTTTTACAAGACCTTTGATGTTACAGACTGGCATTAAGCCTGGTTTGCACCTGAGAGGTAATTGGCATCATCCCAAAAGGCAGGGTGCAACTACTGCCCAGAATATATCTGCCCTAACTTCTAAGTATGCCAGAAGTAAAAAATCCTGAATATGTCATCAGGCATATAAAGTGTGGTGCAAACATCATGTACTGATAAAGATAATATTTTGACTTCTAAATAAAGACTGAGATGTAATGAAATCATTGGTGTCATAACATCTTTATTGAGTGTGTTCTGTTCTCAAGTATCTCATAAGAATTGACTGTATTTTTTATAATGAGCATCTATAGAGGAACATATATAGGGCTTCCTGTGTAGAGGTAACCAAATCCAATGTTTCAGAAAACTTTTTTGTCAGAGTTTGGCTTCTGCCTCTTGTGGTAGGAGAGGGCTGATTTCACCTATCTGAGCTAGGAATTGCTACTAGAAAGATTATTATGTGCTTACCTGATTGGCCTTATGGCACAGTTAGTGTAAAACTTGCTTTTTTATGATTGCATATAAGCTTCATGTTTTGTAAAGCTGTTCTTCATGCAGCTACAGTTAGAGGTGCCTTGTATATATGCAATCACCAGAAATTAAAATTTCTCTATAAAAACTATCCTGGATCTTTACCTCAGTCCTGCACTACTCACTGGGCTAGTTTGTGCAGTGGGCAGCATAAATGCATTTATTTAGGACTATTTAGGTAACAACGGCCGCCACCAGTACTGTTAGGCAACAGGGTACTGGCGGAAATTGGGCTAATGTTGGCCGAAGGAGAAGACAAGGGTGAAGGCATGCCCGAAGGCAGGAAGAGAGGAGGAAGATTAGGAGTGTAGCAGTGAGGGTTGGAACTTTGAATGTTGGCAGTATGACTGGTATAGGGAGAGAGCTAGCTGATATGATGGAGAGAAGGAAGGTTGATATATTGTGCGTGCAAGAGACCAGATGGAAGGGAAGTAAGGCCAGGTGTTTAGGAAACGGGTTCAAATTGTTCTATCATGGTGTGGATGGCAGGAGAAATGGGGTAGGGGTTATACTAAAGGAACAATATGCCAAGAGTGTTTTAGACATGAAGAGAGTGTCTGACAGAGTGATGTTTATGAAGCTCAAAATTGATGGTGTAATGATGAATGTTGTTAGTTCATATGCTCCACAAGTTGGGTGTGCGATGGATGAGAAAGAGAAATTTTGCAGTAAATTGGATGAAGTCGTGTTGAGTGTACCCAAGGGTGAGAGACTAGTGACTGGAGCGGACTTTAATGGGCATGTTGGTGAAGTGAACAGCTAGGATGAGGAAGTGATAGGTATGGTGTTAAGGAGAGGAATGCAGAAGGTCAGATGATTGTGGATTTTGCGAAAAGGATGGACATGGCTGTAGTGAATACGTATTTTAAGAAGAGGGAGGAGCATAGGGTGACATACAAGAGTGGAGGAAGATGCACACAGGTGGATTATATCCTATGTAGGAGGGCCAGTCTGAAGGAGATTGGAGACTGTAAAGTGGTGGCAGCGAAAAGTGTAGTTAAGCAGCATAGAATGGTGGCCTGTAGAATGACGTTGGTGATCAAGAAGAGGAGGAGGAGTGTGAAAGCAGTGCCATGGATTAAATGGTGGAAGTTAAAAAAGGATGATTGTGAAGTGGAGTTTAGGGAAGAGTTAAGACAGGCACTGGGAGGCAGTGGAGAGTTACGGAATAGCTGGGTAACTACAGCAGAACTAGTAAGGGAGACTGCTAGAAAGATGCTTGGTGTGACATCTGGACAGAGGAAGGAGGACAAGGAGACCTGGTGGTGGAATGAGGAAGTACAGGAGAGTATACAGAGGAAGAGGTTGGCGAAGAAGAAGAAGTGGGATTGTCAAAGAGATGAAGAAAGTAGACATGGGTATAAGGAGATGAGGTGCATGGCAAAGAGAGAGGTGGTGAAAGCTAAGGATAAGGTGTATGGAGAGTTGTATGAGAGATTGGACACTAAAGAGGAAGAAAATGACCTCTACCGATTGGCTAGACAGAGGGACAGAGCTGGGAAAGATGTGCAGCAAGTAAGGGTGAGAAAGGATAGTGAGGGAAAGGTACTCACAAGAGAGGAGAGTGTGTTGAGTAGATGGAAAGAGTACTTTGAGAGGCTGATGAATGAAGAGAATGAGAGAGAGAGAAGGTAGGATGATGTGGGGATAGCGAATCAGGAAGTGAAGCAGATTAGCAAGGAGGAAGTAAGGACAGCTATGAAGAGAATGAAGAATGGAAAGGCTGTTGGCCCAGATGGCATACCAATGGAAGCATGGAGGTGCTTAGGAGAAATGGCAGTGGAATTTTTAACTACATTGTTTAAAGAAATTTTGGAAAAGACAGAGGATTCCTGAGGAGTGGAGAAAAAGTGTTTTGGTACCTATATTTAAGAATAAGGGTGATGTGCAGAGCTGCAGTAACTACAGAGGGATAAAATTGATCAATCACAGCTTGAAGTTATGGGAAAGAGTAGTAGAAGCTAGGTTAAGAAGGGAGGTGATGATTAGTGATCAGCAGTATGGTTTCATGCCAGGAAAAAGCACTACAGATGCAATGTTTGCTCTGAGACTGTTATTGGAGTAATACAGAGAAGGTCAGAAGGAGTTGCATTGTGTCTTTGTAGACTTGGAGAAAGCATATGACAAGGTGCCTAGAGAAGAGTTGTGGTATTGTATGAGGATGTCAGGAGTGGCAGAGAAGTATGTAAGAGTGGTACAGGATATGTACGAGGGTAGTGTGACAGTGGTGAGGACTGCAGTGGGAGTGACAGATCTGTTTAAGGTGGAGGTGGGATTACATCAAGGATCAGCTCTGTGTCCTTTCTTATTTGCAGTGGTGATGGACAGGTTGACAGATGAGATCAGACAGGAGGCCCAGTGGACTATGATGTTTGCAGATGACATTGTGATCTGTAGTGAGAGTAGAAATCAGGTTGAGGAGACTCTGGAGAGGTGGAGATATGCTCTAGAGAGCAGAGGAATGAAGGTCAGCAGGGCTACGACAGAATATGTGTGTGTAAATGAGAGGGAGGGTAGAGGAATGGTGAGGATGCAGGGAGTAGAGTTGGTAAAAGTGGACGACTTTAAGTACTTGGGATCAACAGTTCAGAGTAATGGTGAATGTGGAAGAGAGGTGAAGAAGAGAGTACAGGCAGGGTGGAATGGGTGGAGAAGAGTGTCAGGAATGATTTGTAAATGACGGGTACCAGTAAGAGTGAAAGGGAAGGTCTACAAGAGGGTAGTGAGACCAGCTATGTTATATGGGTTGGAGACAGTGGCATTGACAAAAAGACATGAGTCAGAGCTGCATGTGGCAGAGTTAAAGATGTTAAGATTTGCACTCAGTGTGACTAGGATGGATAGGATTAGGAATCAGTATATTAGAGGGTCAGCTCACGTTGGACAGTTTGGAGACAAAGCAAGAGAGATGATATTGCGTTGGTTTGGATATGTGCTGAGGAGGGATGATGGGTATATTGGAAATTAGATGCTAAGGATGGAGCTGCCAGGTAAGAGGAAAAGAGGAAGGCCTAAGACAAGGTTTATGTACGTGGTGAGAGAGGACATGCAGGCGGTCGGTGTGACAGAGCAAGATGCAGAGAATAGGAAGAAATGGAAAGAGATGATCCACTGTGGCGACCCCTAATGGGAAAAGCCAAAAGATGATGACGATAGGTCTATATTACATTATTCAGCACCCAGGACTATCAATGATCAAAGAGCATCTGGTGTGGGCACTGCACAGCTTCCCTGGACAGTTTAGCTGCAGATTACACCAAAGTAAGCACCCATCCCTCATCCAGTTACAAACATCATTAACTCTTACCCCTTGCAAAGTACACGTTAGACCTACAATCATGGATGGGCACTTTCCAGCTATCTCTTCATTAAGTATGGTGGACATGAGTATCCTGGTGCAATGTAGTAATTGTTTTATATACAGTGACAACCACTTAATTCTCAGAAAGACAAATACAGTATGTGAGAGATGTAGTTACGCATTGATACTGGAAGCCAGACTCTCACTAACAATCACAAAAGCAAAAATAGGTTGTCAGACACACACACACACACACACACACACACACACACACACACACACACACACACACACACACACACACACACACACACACACACCAATCACTATACTCACAAAGGACCAGACACACAGACCCACATATGCAGAGCTGCTCACATGTAACTTACCCAAACCTGAAAGGCCTCTCAGGCATAGACCTCAGAAACTCTGTATGCAGGCAAACAATTCCTATAACAACACAGGAAGTCACATCTCATTGTGTTGCAACTACCAAGCCCATAAGGCAAAACACCCCACAACCCAAATTGTGGTCATAGGAGACTCCATTGTGAGGTATACTGATGTCAATCTTACCTGGCTGGATAAGAAGAAGGCTACAGTTGATGTGACAGACTCAAATGTATATGAAAAGAAACAATTGTATTGCTGAAGTTCAACCTGTCATACAGTGTATGCATGTAACACAAAAGCTGCAACTAGTCATTTAACAAAATTTAACAAAAAAGGTGTATACATAAAAGGTGGGAATAATAACTTTTTAACACAATGATGCTTTCTTTAATGTCTTTAAATGTAAATGGCCTCACAGACAAATACAAACAAAAAAGAGTAATGAAATATATTAAAAATGTAGAGTGCAAATAGCTGTTACAGGAGATACACTTAGAAAGAAGTGAACATGAATTTGATAAAGAAAGTTTTTCAGGATGTTCATTCAGTGGAATACCTAGGACAAGGAAAAGGGGAGTACTTATATTAATTGCAAGAGGTGCTCCAATAGTGATAGAAGAAGATAAAAAAGATAATAATAGCAGATCGGTAGTGCCAAGGGGCTACTGGCTAGGGAGGAGGATTACACTGACATGAATTTACATTCCACCTAAAACTCCTACAATGGAGCGTAAGAAAATTCTGGCAGACATAATCAGTTTTCAGCAAGGAATATTACTTATAGGTGGGGACTGGAATTTGATTTGCAGCAATAAATATATGTCTGGTGGCCCAGAAGGGAAAATACAAGAAAGGAGGGTAGATTTTTGAAGAAATTTATGAAAATATTTTGCACTGAAGATGTGAATTTAGTAATAGGAGTTCAGAGTGGATTTGTGTATTATTCCACAAGATATAAAAAATGGGCTAGGCTAGACAGAATTTACATTTCACAGAAACGTGTATTTAATTGAAGGCCTTGATACCCACCCAATTACTATTTGAGATCATGTGCCAATAATAGCTAAAATAAAAACACAGGGTAATGAAATAAAAATGAGACATTGGTGCTTTCCCACCTATCTGTTGCAAAGAGAGGAATTTAAGGAATGGGTAGTGGAGATTATTCAGGAGCTGTTAGAGAGGATTGAAATTTCTTCTGAAAATACAGCTAGTGAGTGGGATAAAATTAAGGTGGAGTTTAAATATAGGGTGGAAATAAAAGAAAGGGAGCTATGGTTAAGAAGTAACAAAAATTAATTAGAGGGACTGACAAATGTGAAAGTATTACAGAATAGGGGGAATCTTACAGAACAAGAAGAGAATCAACTGCAGAACTCTAGGCAGAGAATAAGGGATTACCGCGATAATATGCATGAGCTTAAACAAATTGCTGCTAAGCAACTGATTTATGAAAATAACACTAGAACACAAAGCTTTTAGAACAACTACTCAGGCAACAGAAAGTAGAAAGGGCTGTCGCCAAACCTAGGGATCCTATAACAAAGAAGGTAAAAGTAGAAAGGGCTGTCGCCAAACTTAGGGAGCCTATAACAAAGAAGGTAAAAGTAGAAAGGGCTGTTGCAAACTTAAACAGCCTATAACAAAGAAGGTAAAAGTAGAAAGGGCTGTCGCCAAACTTAGGGAGCCTATAACAAAGAAGGTAAAAGTAGAAAGGGCTGTCGCCAAACCTAGGGAGCCTATAACAAAGAAGGTAAAAGTAGAAAGGGCTGTCGCCAAACTTAAGGAGCCTATAACAAAGAAGGTAAAAGTAGAAAGGGCTGTCGCCAAACTTAAGGAGCCTATAACAAAGAAGGTAAAAGTAGAAAGGGCTGTTGCCAAACTTAGGGAGCCTATAACAAAGAAGGTAAAAGTAGAAAGGGCTGTCGCCAAACTTAGGGAGCCTACAACAAAGAAGGTAAAAGTAGAAAGGGCTGTCGCCAAACTTAGGGAGCCTATAACAAAGAAGGTAAAAGTAGAAAGGGCTGTCAACAAACTTAGGGAGCCAATAACAAAGAAGGTAAAAGTAGAAAGGGCTGTCGCCAAACTTAGGGAGCCTATAACAAAGAAGGTAAAAGTAGAAAGGGCTGTCGCCAAACCTAGGGAGCCTATAACAAAGAAGGTAAAAGTAGAAAGGGCTGTCGCCAAACTTAGGGAGCCTATAACAAAGAAGGTAAAAGTAGAAAGGGCTGTTGCAAACTTAAACAGCCTATAACAAAGAAGGAAAAAGTAGAAAGGGCTGTCGCCAAACTTTGGGAGCCTATAACAAAGGTAGAAAGGGCTGTCGCCAAACCTAGGGAGCCTATAACAAAGAAGGTAAAAGTAGAAAGGGCTGTCGCCAAACTTAGGGAGCCTATAACAAAGAAGGTAAAGTAGAAAGGGCTGTTGCCAAACTTAGGAGCCTATAACAAAGAAGGTAAAAGTAGAAAGGGCTGTCGCCAAACTTAAGGAGCCTATAACAAAGAAGGTAAAAGTAGGCTGTCGCCAAACTTAGGGAGCCTATAACAAAGAAGGTAAAAGTAGAAAGGGTTGTCGCCAAACTTAGCGAGCCTATAACAAAGAAGGTAAAAGTAGAAAGGGATGTCGCCAAACCTAGGAGCCTATAACAAAGAAGGTAAAGTAGAAAGGGCTGTCGCCAAACCTAGGGAGCCTATAACAAAGAAGATAAAATTAGAAAGGGCTGTCGTCAAACTTAGGGAGCCTATAACAAAGAAGGTAAAAGTAGAAAGGGCTGTCACAAACTTAGGGGAGCCTATAACAAAGAAGGTAGTAGAAAGGAAAGTAGAAAGGGCTGTTGCCAAACTTAGGGAGCCTATAACAAAGAAGGTAAAAGTAGAAAGGGCTGTCGCCAAACTTAGGGAGCCTATAACAAAGAAGGTAAAAGTAGAAAGGGCTGTTGCCAAACTTAGGAAGCCTATAACAAAGAAGGTAAAAGTAGAAAGGGCTGTCGCCAAACCTAGGGAGCCTATAACAAAGAAGGTAAAGAAAGGGCTGTCGCCAAACTTAGGAGCCTATAACAAAGAAGGTAAAAGTAGAAAGGGCTGTCAAAGCTTAGGAGCCTATAACAAAGAAGGTAAAGTAGAAAGGGCTATCGCCAAACTTAGGGAGCCTATAACAAAGAAGGTAAAAGTAGAAAGGGCTGTCGCCAAACCTAGGGAGCCTATAACAAAGAAGGTAAAAGTAGAAAGGGCTGTCGCCAAACTTAGGGAGCCTATAACAAAGAAGGTAAAAGTAGAAAGGGCTGTTGCCAAACTTAGGGAGCCTATAACAAAGAAGGTAAAAGTAGAAAGGGCTGTCGCCAAACTTAGGGAGCCTATAACAAAGAAGGTAAAAGTAGAAAGGGCTGTCGCCAAACTTAGGGAGCCTATAACAAAGAAGGTAAAAGTAGAAAGGGCTGTCGCCAAACTTAGGGAGCCTATAACAAAGAAGGTAAAAGTAGAAAGGGCTGTCGCCAAACTTAGGGAGCCTATAACAAAGAAGGTAAAAGTAGAAAGGGCTGTCGCCAAACTTAGGGAGCCTATAACAAAGAAGGTAAAAGTAGAAAGGGCTGTCGCCAAACTTAGGGAGCCTATAACAAAGAAGGTAAAAGTAGAAAGGGCTGTCGCCAAACTTAGGGAGCCTATAACAAAGAAGGTAAAAGTAGAAAGGGCTGTCGCCAAACTTAGGGAGCCTATAACAAAGAAGGTAAAAGTAGAAAGGGCTGTCGCCAAACTTAGGGAGCCTATAACAAAGAAGGTAAAGTAGAAAGGGCTGTCGCCAAACTTAGGGAGCCTATAACAAAGAAGGTAAAAGTAGAAAGGGCTGTCGCCAAACTTAGGGAGCCTATAACAAAGAAGGTAAAAGTAGAAAGGGCTGTCGCCAAACTTAGGGAGCCTATAACAAAGAAGGTAAAAGTAGAAAGGGCTGTCGCCAAACTTAGGGAGCCTATAACAAAGAAGGTAAAAGTAGAAAGGGCTGTCGCCAAACTTAGGGAGCCTATAACAAAGAAGGTACAAGTAGAAAGGGCTGTCGCCAAACTTAGGGAGCCTATAACAAAGAAGGTAAAAGTAGAAAGGGCTGTCGCCAAACTTAGGGAGCCTATAACAAAGAAGGTAAAAGTAGAAAGGGCTGTCACCAAACTTAGGGAGCCTATAACAAAGAAGGTAAAAGTAGAAAGGGCTGTCGCCAAACTTAGGGAGCCTATAACAAAGAAGGTAAAAGTAGAAAGGGCTGTCGCCAAACCTAGTGAGCCTATAACAAAGAAGGTAAAAGTAGAAAGGGCTGTCGCCAAACTTAGGGAGCCTATAACAAAGAAGGTAAAAGTAGAAAGGGCTGTTGCAAACTTAAACAGCCTATAACAAAGAAGGTAAAAGTAGAAAGGGCTGTCGCCAAACCCATATCTATACAGGAAGAATGCAGAGTCCCTGTAATCACAACTATGCAGGTAAAAGCTGCACTCTCTAAAGCCAAAAACACAGCATCCATGGGACCGAACAACAACCCAGGCTGCGTTTTACATGAACGTCAGAACAAACTGGCTCCCCACTTAAGCACCATGTTCAATAATAGTCTCACATCAGGCTTTGTGCCCACTGAATGGCACACAGCAACAGTTATCCCACTCCACAAAGGGGGAGCCACCACTGATCCCGGGAACTATCTACCAATTAGCCTGACGAGCCTGGTCTGCAAGGCTATGGAACGTATCATCGTGGAACTCATAAACAAAGACATTGGTAACCTCCAAACTCTGTATCCCACCCAGTTCAGGGTTGTGAAAGGCAGAGCATGTCTCCTGAACCTGATCGACTTCTTTGAGGCAGTCACTAAAGCCGTAGATGAGGGTAAGGTGGTTCACACAGCCTATCTTGTCCTCGTCAAGGCTTTCAACACCATCCATTATAGCTAAACTCACTAAACTAGGTATAAATCCCTATGTCACAAGATGGGTTGCCAACTGCCTCACTGACAGAACCCACACTGTAAAAGTTGCAGACTCCAAATCTGACCTCAAAGCAGTGACAAGTGGAGTACCACAGGGTTCTGTCCTGGGACCTCTCCTGTTTGGTATCTACTTCTCTGAAGTACAGGCTAACACAGAAGGCCTCTGGCTAATGGGGTTCGCAGATGACTGCAAACTAGGAGCCATAGTCAAGTCTCCAAATGATGTGGACATCCTACAGAAGGGCCTTACTAAGACAGATGCCTGGTGTCAGAGCCATGCCCTCAAGCTCAATGCCAAAAGTGCAGTGTCATCCCTTTGATAAAAACTCTGTACCCATGAACTACCACATAGGCAGCAATCTATCTAACACTGAATGTGTGATAAGAGACCTTGGGACCAAGGTGGACAGTAGTCACTCCTTTGATAGTCACATCACCACAGTAGTCAGGAAGTCCCTCGTGGCACACCTCATCATAAAAGGGTTCTCATCCAGGAAAAAGAGGTCATTGTTCCCCTCTACTCGACACTCATTAGACCCATTATAGAGTACAACGCCCCTTTTGGAATGTACCTCACAAGACATCTGCAGCAGCTGGAAAGGCCACAGAAGTACCTCACAAAGAGGACTACTGGCCTCAAACAAATGCCCTACACTGACCACCTCAAAAAACTCCAGCTTTACTCTGTAGCATATTGCCTACTCCGAGGTGATCTCTGCCTAACATATAAAGCTATGTCAAACCCAGAGCTGTTGGACATGCTACACCTAAAGAAATCCCAATCCCTCCGAGCTACACGGTCTAGGGACCTAAACTTTGTCACCACAATAAACAGGAAATGCTGGAGGGATAGATTCCTGTCCCAGAGACTTCCCATACTCTGGAACAGGCTACCCATCTATGTCAAGCAAAGTTCTTCATTAGCACTCTTCAAGAAAAATCTTGATGAGTGGATGGGAAACAGGAAATACACCCCGGGGATCACTTCTGTGTCTCTGCTTGGCAGTGGCACAGGAAAATAACTTTCTTGGGTGGCGTAAGCCAGGGAACCTTGTTGGCTAGGCTTACGTAGACCCTTGGGCCGATAGCCTAGTACATACCTATGAACCTATGAACCTAGGGAGCCTATAACAAAGAAGGTAACAGTAGAAAGGGCTGTTGCCATACTTAGGGAGCCTATAACAAAGAAGGTAACAGTAGAAAGGGCTGTTGCCATACTTAGGGAGCCTATAACAAAGAAGGTAAAAGTAGAAAGGGCTGTCGCCAAACCTAGGGAGCCTATAACAAAGAAGGTAAAAGTAGAAAGGGCTGTCGCCAAACTTAAGGAGCCTATAACAAAGAAGGTAAAAGTAGAAAGGGCTGTCGCCAAACTTAGGGAGCCTATAACAAAGAAGGTAAAAGTAGAAAGGGCTGTCGCCAAACTTAAGGAGCCTATAACAAAGAAGGTAAAAGTAGAAAGGGCTGTCGCCAAACTTAGGGAGCCTATAACAAAGAAGGTAAAAGTAGAAAGGGCTGTCGCCAAACCTAGGGAGCCTATAACAAAGAAGGTAAAAGTAGAAAGGGCTGTCGCCAAACTTAGGGAGCCTATAACAAAGAAGGTAAAAGTAGAAAGGGCTGTCGCCAAACTTAGGGAGCCTATAACAAAGAAGGTAAAAGTAGAAAGGGCTGTCGCCAAACTTAGGGAGCCTATAACAAAGAAGGTAAAAGTAGAAAGGGCTGTCGCCAAACTTAGGGAGCCTATAACAAAGAAGGTAAAAGTAGAAAGGGCTGTCGCCAAACTTAGGGAGCCTATAACAAAGAAGGTAAAAGTAGAAAGGGCTGTCGCCAAACTTAGGGAGCCTATAACAAAGAAGGTAAAAGTAGAAAGGGCTGTCGCCAAAGTTAAGGAGCCTATAACAAAGAAGGCAAAATTAGAAAGGGCTGTCGCCAAACTTTGGGAGCCTATAACAAAGAAGGTAAAAGTAGAAAGGGCTGTCGCCAAACTTAAGGAGCCTATAACAAAGAAGGTAAAAGTAGAAAGGGCTTTCACCAAACCTAGGGAGCCTATAACAAAGAAGGTAAAAGTAGAAAGGGCTGTCGCCAAACTTAGGGAGCCTATAACAAAGAAGGTAAAAGTAGAAAGGGCTGTCGCCAAACTTAGGGAGCCTATAACAAAGAAGGTAAAAGTAGAAAGGGCTGTTGCAAACTTAAACAGCCTATAACAAAGAAGGTAAAAGTAGAAAGGGCTGTCGCCAAACCCATATCTATACAGGAAGAATGCAGAGTCCCTGTAATCACAACTATGCAGGTAAAAGCTGCACTCTCTAAAGCCAAAAACACAGCATCCATGGGACCGAACAACAACCCAGGCTGCATTTTACACGAACGTCAGAACAAACTGGCTCCCCACTTAAGCACCATGTTCAATAATAGTCTCACATCAGGCTTTGTGCCCACTGAATGGCACACAGCAACAGTTATCCCACTCCACAAAGGGGGAGCCACCACTGATCCCGGGAACTATCTACCTATTAGCCTGACGAGCCTGGTCTGCAAGGCTATGGAACGTATCATCGTGGAACTCATAAACAAAGACATTGGTAACCTCCAAACTCTGTATCCCACCCAGTTCAGGGTTGTGAAAGGCAGAGCATGTCTCCTGAACCTGATCGACTTCTTTGAGGCAGTCACTAAAGCCGTAGATGAGGGTAAGGTGGTTCACACAGCCTATCTTGTCCTCGTCAAGGCTTTCAACACCATCCATTATAGCTAAACTCACTAAACTAGGTATAAATCCCTATGTCACAAGATGGGTTGCCAACTGCCTCACTGACAGAACCCACACTGTAAAAGTTGCAGTCTCCAAATCTGACCTCAAAGCAGTGACAAGTGGAGTACCACAGGGTTCTGTCCTGGGACCTCTCCTGTTTGGTATCTACTTCTCTGAAGTACAGGCTAACACAGAAGGCCTCTGGCTAATGGGGTTCGCAGATGACTGCAAACTAGGAGCCATAGTCAAGTCTCCAAATGATGTGGACATCCTACAGAAGGGCCTTACTAAGACAGATGCCTGGTGTCAGAGCCATGCCCTCAAGCTCAATGCCAAAAAGTGCAGTGTCATCCCCTTTGATAAAAACTCTGTACCCATGAACTACCACATAGGCAGCAATCTATCTAACACTGAATGTGTGATAAGAGACCTTGGGACCAAGGTGGACAGTAGTCACTCCTTTGATAGTCACATCACCACAGTAGTCAGGAAGTCCCTCTACGTGGCACACCTCGTCATAAAAGGGTTCTCATCCAGGAAAAAAGAGGTCATTGTTCCCCTCTACTCGACACTCATTAGACCCATTATAGAGTACAACGCCCCTTTTGGAATGTACCTCACAAGACATCTGCAGCAGCTGGAAAGGCCACAGAAGTACCTCACAAAGAGGACTACTGGCCTCAAACAAATGCCCTACACTGACCACCTCAAAAAACTCCAGCTTTACTCTGTAGCATATTGCCTACTCCGAGGTGATCTCTGCCTAACATATAAAGCTATGTCAAACCCAGAGCTGTTGGACATGCTACACCTAAAGAAATCCCAATCCCTCCGAGCTACACGGTCTAGGGACCTAAACTTTGTCACCACAATAAACAGGAAATGCTGGAGGGATAGATTCCTGTCCCAGAGACTTCCCATACTCTGGAACAGGCTACCCATCTATGTCAAGCAAAGTTCTTCATTAGCACTCTTCAAGAAAAATCTTGATGAGTGGATGGGAAACAGGAAATACACCTCGGGGATCATTTCTGTGTCTCTGCTTGGCAGTGGCACAGGAAAATAACTTTCTTGGGTGGCGTAAGCCAGGGAACCTTGTTGGCTAGGCTTACGTAGACCCTTGGGCCGATAGCCTAGTACCTACCTATGAACCTATGAACCTAGGGAGCCTATAACAAAGAAGGTAACAGTAGAAAGGGCTGTTGCCATACTTAGGGAGCCTATAACAAAGAAGGTAACAGTAGAAAGGGCTGTTGCCATACTTAGGGAGCCTATAACAAAGAAGGTAAAAGTAGAAAGGGCTGTCGCCAAACCTAGGGAGCCTATAACAAAGAAGGTAAAAGTAGAAAGGGCTGTCGCCAAACTTAAGGAGCCTATAACAAAGAAGGTAAAAGTAGAAAGGGCTGTCGCCAAACTTAGGGAGCCTATAACAAAGAAGGTAAAAGTAGAAAGGGCTGTCGCCAAACTTAGGGAGCCTATAACAAAGAAGGTAAAAGTAGAAATGGCTGTTGCTAAACTTAAGGAGCCTACAACAAAGAAGGTAAAAGTAGAAAGTGCTGTCGCCAAACCTAGGGAGCCTATAACAAAGAAGGTAAAAGTAGAAAGGGCTGTCGCCAAACTTAGGGAGCCTATAACAAAGAAGGTAAAAGTAGAAAGGGCTGTCGCCAAACTTAGGGAGCCTATAACAAAGAAGGTAAAAGTAGAAAGGGCTGTCGCCAAACTTAGGGAGCCTATAACAAAGAAGGTAAAAGTAGAAAGGGCTGTCGCCAAACTTAGGGAGCCTATAACAAAGAAGGTAAAAGTAGAAAGGGCTGTCGCCAAACTTAGGGAGCCTATAACAAAGAAGGTAAAAGTAGAAAGGGCTGTCGCCAAACTTAGGGAGCCTATAACAAAGAAGGTAAAAGTAGAAAGGGCTGTCACCAAACTTAGGGAGCCTATAACAAAGAAGGTAAAAGTAGAAAGGGCTGTCGCCAAACTTAGGGAGCCTATAACAAAGAAGGTAAAAGTAGAAAGGGCTGTCGCCAAACTTAGGGAGCCTATAACAAAGAAGGTAAAAGTAGAAAGGGCTGTCGCCAAACTTAGGGAGCCTATAACAAAGAAGGTAAAAGTAGAAAGGGCTGTCGCCAAACTTAGGGAGCCTATAACAAAGAAGGTAAAAGTAGAAAGGGCTGTTGCAAACTTAAACAGCCTATAACAAAGAAGGTAAAAGTAGAAAGGGCTGTCGCCAAACCCATATCTATACAGGAAGAATGCAGAGTCCCTGTAATCACAACTATGCAGTTAAAGCTGCACTCTCTAAAGCCAAAAACACAGCATCCATGGGACCGAACAACAACCCAGGCTGCGTTTTACACGAACGTCAGAACAAACTGGCTCCCCACTTAAGCACCATGTTCAATAATTGTCTCACATCAGGCTTTGTGCCCAGTGAATGGCACACAGCAACAGTTATCCCACTCCACAAAGGGGGAGCCACCACTGATCCCGGGAACTATCTACCTATTAGCCTGACGAGCCTGGTCTGCAAGGCTATGGAACGTATCATTGTGGAACTCATAAACAAAGACATTGGTAACCTCCAAACTCTGTATCCCACCCAGTTCAGGGTTGTGAAAGGCAGAGCATGTCTCCTGAACCTGATCGACTTCTTTGAGGCAGTCACTAAAGCCGTAGATGAGGGTAAGGTGGTTCACACAGCCTATCTTGTCCTCGTCAAGGCTTTCAACACCATCCATTATAGCTAAACTCACTAAACTAGGTATAAATCCCTATGTCACAAGATGGGTTGCCAACTGCCTCACTGACAGAACCCACACTGTAAAAGTTGCAGACTCCAAATCTGACCTCAAAGCAGTGACAAGTGGAGTACCACAGGGTTCTGTCCTGGGACCTCTCCTGTTTGGTATCTACTTCTCTGAAGTACAGGCTAACACAGAAGGCCTCTGGCTAATGGGGTTCGCAGATGACTGCAAACTAGGAGCCATAGTCAAGTCTCCAAATGATGTGGACATCCTACAGAAGGGCCTTACTAAGACAGATGCCTGGTGTCAGAGCCATGCCCTCAAGCTCAATGCCAAAAAGTGCAGTGTCATCCCCTTTGATAAAAACTCTGTACCCATGAACTACCACATAGGCAGCAATCTATCTAACACTGAATGTGTGATAAGAGACCTTGGGACCAAGGTGGACAGTAGTCACTCCTTTGATAGTCACATCACCACAGTAGTCAGGAAGTCCCTCTACGTGGCACACCTCGTCATAAAAGGGTTCTCATCCAGGAAAAAAGAGGTCATTGTTCCCCTCTACTCGACACTCATTAGACCCATTATAGAGTACAACGCCCCTTTTGGAATGTACCTCACAAGACATCTGCAGCAGCTGGAAAGGCCACAGAAGTACCTCACAAAGAGGACTACTGGCCTCAAACAAATGACCTACACTGACCACCTCAAAAAACTCCAGCTTTACTCTGTAGCATATCGCCTACTCCGAGGTGATCTCTGCCTAACATATAAAGCTATGTCAAACCCAGAGCTGTTGGACATGCTACACCTAAAGAAATCCCAATCCCTCCGAGCTACACGGTCTAGGGACCTAAACTTTGTCACCACAATAAACAGGAAATGCTGGAGGGATAGATTCCTGTCCCAGAGACTTCCCATACTCTGGAACAGGCTACCCATCTATGTCAAGCAAAGTTCTTCATTAGCACTCTTCAAGAAAAATCTTGATGAGTGGATGGGAAATAGGAAATACACCCCGGGGATCACTTCTGTGTCTCTGCTTGGCAGTGGCACAGGAAAATAACTTTCTTGGGTGGCGTAAGCCAGGGAACCTTGTTGGCTAGGCTTACGTAGACCCTTGGGCCGATAGCCTAGTACATACCTATGAACCTATGAACCTAGGGAGCCTATAACAAAGAAGGTAACAGTAGAAAGGGCTGTTGCCATACTTAGGGAGCCTATAACAAAGAAGGTAACAGTAGAAAGGGCTGTTGCCATACTTAGGGAGCCTATAACAAAGAAGGTAAAAGTAGAAAGGGCTGTCGCCAAACTTAGGGAGCCTATAACAAAGAAGGTAAAAGTAGAAAGGGCTGTCGCCAAACTTAGGGAGCCTATAACAAAGAAGGTAAAAGTAGAAAGGGCTGTCGCCAAACTTAGGGAGCCTATAACAAAGAAGGTAAAAGTAGAAAGGGCTGTCGCCAAACTTAGGGAGCCTATAACAAAGAAGGTAAAAGTAGAAAGGGCTGTCGCCAAACTTAGGGAGCCTATAACAAAGAAGGTAAAAGTAGAAAGGGCTGTTGCAAACTTAAACAGCCTATAACAAAGAAGGTAAAAGTAGAAAGGGCTGTCGCCAAACCCATATCTATACAGGAAGAATGCAGAGTCCCTGTAATCACAACTATGCAGGTAAAAGCTGCACTCTCTAAAGCCAAAAACACAGCATCCATGGGACCGAACAACAACCCAGGCTGCGTTTTACACGAACGTCAGAACAAACTGGCTCCCCACTTAAGCACCATGTTCAATAATAGTCTCACATCAGGCTTTGTGCCCACTGAATGGCACACAGCAACAGTTATCCCACTCCACAAAGGGGGAGCCACCACTGATCCCGGGAACTATCTACCTATTAGCCTGACGAGCCTGGTCTGCAAGGCTATGGAACGTATCATTGTGGAACTCATAAACAAAGACATTGGTAACCTCCAAACTCTGTATCCCACCCAGTTCAGGGTTGTGAAAGGCAGAGCATGTCTCCTGAACCTGATCGACTTCTTTGAGGCAGTCACTAAAGCCGTAGATGAGGGTAAGGTGGTTCACACAGCCTATCTTGTCCTCGTCAAGGCTTTCAACACCATCCATTATAGCTAAACTCACTAAACTAGGTATAAATCCCTATGTCACAAGATGGGTTGCCAACTGCCTCACTGACAGAACCCACACTGTAAAAGTTGCAGTCTCCAAATCTGACCTCAAAGCAGTGACAAGTGGAGTACCACAGGGTTCTGTCCTGGGACCTCTCCTGTTTGGTATCTACTTCTCTGAAGTACAGGCTAACACAGAACGCCTCTGGCTAATGGGGTTCACAGATGACTGCAAACTAGGAGCCATAGTCAAGTCTCCAAATGATGTGGACATCCTACAGAAGGGCCTTACTAAGACAGATGCCTGGTGTCAGAGCCATGCCCTCAAGCTCAATGCCAAAAAGTGCAGTGTCATCCCCTTTGATAAAAACTCTGTACCCATGAACTACCACATAGGCAGCAATCTATCTAACACTGAATGTGTGATAAGAGACCTTGGGACCAAGGTGGACAGTAGTCACTCCTTTGATAGTCACATCACCACAGTAGTCAGGAAGTCCCTCTACGTGGCACACCTCGTCATAAAAGGGTTCTCATCCAGGAAAAAAGAGGTCATTGTTCCCCTCTACGACACTCATTAGACCCATTATAGAGTACAACGCCCCTTTTGGAATGTACCTCACAAGACATCTGCAGCAGCTGGAAAGGCCACAGAAGTACCTCACAAAGAGGACTACTGGCCTCAAACAAATGCCCTACACTGACCACCTCAAAAAACTCCAGCTTTACTCTGTAGCATATTGCCTACCCGAGGTGATCTCTGCCTAACATATAAAGCTATGTCAAACCCAGAGCTGTTGGACATGCTACACCTAAAGAAATCCCAATCCCTCCGAGCTACACGGTCTAGGGACCTAAACTTTGTCACCACAATAAACAGGAAATGCTGGAGGGATAGATTCCTGTCCCAGAGACTTCCCATACTCTGGAACAGGCTACCCATCTATGTCAAGCAAAGTTCTTCATTAGCACTCTTCAAGAAAAATCTTGATGAGTGGATGGGAAACAGGAAATACACCTCGGGATCATTTCTGTGTCTCTGCTTGGCAGTGGCACAGGAAAATAACTTTCTTGGGTGGTGTAAGCCAGGGAACCTTGTTGGCTAGGCTTACGTAGACCCTTGGGCCGATAGCCTAATACATACCTATGAACCTATGAACCTAGGGAGCCTATAACAAAGAAGGTAACAGTAGAAAGGGCTGTTGCCATACTTAGGGAGCCTATAACAAAGAAGGTAACAGTAGAAAGGGCTGTTGCCATACTTAGGGAGCCTATAACAAAGAAGGTAAAAGTAGAAAGGGCTGTCGCCAAACCTAGGGAGCCTATAACAAAGAAGGTAAAAGTAGAAAGGGCTGTCGCCAAACTTAGGGAGCCTATAACAAAGAAGGTAAAAGTAGAAAGGGCTGTCGCCAAACTTAAGGAGCCTATAACAAAGAAGGTAAAAGTAGAAATGGCTGTTGCTAAACTTAGGGAGCCTACAACAAAGAAGGTAAAAGTAGAAAGTGCTGTCGCCAAACCTAGGGAGCCTATAACAAAGAAGGTAAAAGTAGAAAGGGCTGTCGCCAAACTTAGGGAGCCTATAACAAAGAAGGTAAAAGTAGAAAGGGGGGGGGGCCCCAAAAAAACCCCCTTTAAAGGGGGGAAAAATTAAAAGGGTTCCCCCAAAAAAAAAAACCCCCCAAAAAAAAACCCCCCCCGGGAAAAAAAAAAACCCCAAAAAAAGGGGGCCAAAAAAAATTTTAAAAAAAGGGTTTCCCCAAAAAAAAAAGGGAAAAAAAGGGGGAAAAAAAAAAAATGAAAATTTTTTTTAAAAAAAAAAAAAACTTATTAGGGTTAAAAAAAAGGAAAAAAGGGGTTTTTTTGGGGGGAAAAAAAGGAAAAAGGGCCCTTTTGGGGCCTTTTCCCCCTAAAAAAGCCTATAAAAAAAAAGGGGGGGGGGGAAAAAAAAAAAAAAAAAAAAAAAAAGGGGGGTTTCCCAAAAAGGGGGGGGAAAAAAAAAAATTAAAAAAAGGGGGGTTCCCCCCAAAAAAAAAAAAAAAATAGGGAAAAAAAAAAAGGGAAAAAAAAAAAAAAAGGGGGGGCCCCCAAAAAGGGAAAAAAAAAAAAAAAGGGGTGAAAAAAAAAAGGGGGGTAAAAAAGGGGGAAAAAAAGGGGTTAAAAAAAAGGGGGGAAAAAAAAAAAAAAAAAAGGGGGGGGAAAAAAAAATAAAAAAAAAAAAAACCCCAAAAAAACCCCCCAAAAAAAAAAAAAAAGGGGGGGGGGTTTTTAAAAAAAAAAAAAAAAAAAGGGGGTTTTTAAAAACCCAAAAAAAAAAAAAAAACCCAAAAGGGGGCCTAAACAAAGAAGGTAAAAGTAGAAAGGGCTGTCACCAATTTGGGAGCCTATAACAAAGAAGGTAAAAAAAAGGGGGCCCCCAAATTAAAACCAAAAAAAAAAAAAAAAAGGGGGAAAAAGGGCCAAAAAAAAAAACGGGGGGGAAAAAAAAAAAAAAGGGAAAAAAAAGGGGGAATTCCCAAAAAAGGGAAAAAAAAAGGGTTCCCCCCGGGGGCCCCAAAAAGAAAAAAGGGGCCCAAAAAAAAAAAAAAAAAAAAAAAGGGGTTGAAAAAAAAAAAAAAAAAAGTAAAAGGGGCCCCCAAAAAAAGGGGTTAAAAAGGGGGGAAAAAAAGGGGGAAAAAAAAAAAAAAAAGGGGGGGGAAAATTCAAATTTGGGGGGAAAAAAAAAAAAAAAAGGAAAAAAAAAAAAATTAAAAAAAAAGGAAAAAAAAAATAAATTTAAAAAAAAAAAAAAAGAAAAAATTAAAAAAAGGGGGAAAAAAAAAAAAAGGGGGAAAGGGGGGGTAAAAAGGGGAAAAATTAAAAAAAAAAACCCCCCAAAAAAAATTTAAAATTTCCCCCAAAAAAAAAAAAAGGGGGGGTTTAAAAAAAAAGAAAAAAAAAAAGGGAAAAGGGTTAAAAAAAAAAAGGGGGGTTTTTCCCCCAAAAAAACCCCCCCCCCCAAAAACCCCGGGGGCCCCCAAAAAAAAAAAAACCCCCCAAAAAAAACTTTTTTCCCCCCCCCCTTAAAAACCCAAAAAAAAAAAGGGCCCCCCGGGGGGCCCCAAAAGGGGGGGGGCCAAAAAAAAATTAAAAATTTTTTCCCTTTTTTTAAAAAAAAAAATTTTAAAAAAACCTTTTTCCCCCGTTTTTAAAAAAAAAAGGGGAAAAAACTTTCCCCCAAAAAAAAAGGGAAAAAAAAAAATTTTTAAAAAAAAAACCCCCCAAAAAAAAAAAAGGGGGGGGCCCCCACCCAAAAACAAAAAAATTTTTCCCCCAAAAAAAAAAAAAAAACCCCCCCCCTTTTTGGGGGGGGGCCCCCCAAAAACCAAACCCAAAAATTTTTTGGGAAAAAAACCAAAAAGGGGCCCCCCTTTTAAAAAAAAGGGGGAAAAAAAAAAAAAAAAACCCCCCCCCCCAAAAAAGGGGCAGGAAAAAACCCCCCCTTTTTTAAAAAAAATTTGGGGCCCCAAAAAAAAAAGGGAAAAAAAAGGGGGGGCCCCCCGGGCCCTTTTAAAAAAAACCAAAAAAGGGGTTTTCCCCCGGGGAAACCCCCAAAAAACCCCCCAAAAAAAAAAAAACCCCACCCAAAAAAAAAAAAGGAAGGGCCCCCAAAAAAAAGGGGAAAAAAAAAGGGGGGCCCCACAAAAACAAAGGGGAAAAAAAAATTTTCCCCCCCCAAAAAAAGGGGGTTTTTGCCCCCTTTTTTTGGGGGAAAAAAAATTTTAAAAATTTAAAAAAAAAAAAAAAAGGGGGGGGGCCCCCCCAAAAAAAGGAAAAAAAAGGGGGGGAAAAAAAAAAAAACCCAAAATTTTTTAAAAAACCCCAAAAAAAAAAAAATTTTTTCCCCAAAAAAAATTTTGGGGGGGGGAAAAAAAGGGGGGGGGGCCCCCCCCGGGGGGGAAAAAAAAAAAGGGGGAAAAAATTTTAAAAAAAAAAAGGGGGGTTTTTAAAAAAAAAAAAGGGTTTAAAAAAAAAAAAAGGGGGGAAAAAAAGGGGAAAAAAAAAGGGAAAAAAAAAAAAAGGAAAAAAAGGGGAAAAAAAAGGGGGGAAAAAAGGGGCCCCAAAAAAAAGGGGAAAAAAAAGGTTAAAAAAAGGGGCCCCCAAAAAAGGGGGGAAAAAAAAGGGGGGGAAAAGGGGGAAAAAAAAGGAAAAAAGGGGGAAAAAAAGGGGGGGGTTAAAAAAGAAAAAGGAAAAAAGGGGAAAAAAAAAAAAGGGGTAAAAAAAGGGGTTTAAAAAAAAGGGTTTTAAAAAAAAAAAGGGGGGGTTCAAAAAAAGGGGTTTCAAAAAATTAAAGGGGGAAAAAAAAAAAAAAAAAAGGGGGGGGGGAAATTTAAAAAAAAAAAGGGGGGGAAAAAAAAGGGTTTAAAAAAAAGGGGAAAAAGGGGGAAAAAAAGGGGGGAAAAAAAAAAAAGGAAAGGGGAAAAAGGGGGGGAAAAAAAAAAAAAAAAGGGGGGCCCCAAAAACCCAAAAAAAAGGAAAAGAAAAAGGGGGGGGAAAACCTTTTAAAAAAAAAAAAAAAAGGGGGCCCCCCAAACCAAAAAAAAAAAGGGGGGGTTAAAAGGGGGGGGAAAAAGGGGGGTAAAAAGAAAGGGGGAAAACTTAAAAAAACCAAAAAAAAAGGGGGGGGGCTTCCCAAAAAAGGGGGGTAAAAAGAAAGGGAAAAAGGGGTTAAAAAAAGGAAAAAAAGGGAAAAAAAAAAAAAGGGGAAAAAAAAGGGTTTAAAAAAAAACCCTTAAAAAGGGGGGTAAAAAAAAGGGGAAAAAAAACTTTAAACCCCCCAAAAAAAAAAAAAAAAAAAGGGGGGAAAAAAAAAAAAGAAAAATTTTAAAAGGAAAATAAAAGGGAAAAAAAAAAATTAGGGGCCTATAACAAAGAAGGAAAAAAAAGGGGTTTTAAAATTAGGAGCCTAAACAAAAAAAAAAAGGGGCGGGGGGAAAAAAAAAAAAAAAAAAAAGGGGGGGTGTGCGGAAAAAAAAAAAAAAAAAAAAAAAATAGGGAAAAAAAAAAAAGGAAAAAAGGGGGAAAAAACTTTTAAAAAAAAAAAAAAATTTTTAAAAAAAACCCCCCCAAAAAAAAAAAAAAAGGGGGCCCCCCGGGGTAAAAAAAGGGGTTTACCCCATTTAAAAAGGAAAAACCCCCAAAAGGGAAAAACGTTTTTCCCCCAAAAAACCCCAAAAAAAAAATTTTAAAAAATTTTCCCAAAAGGGGAAAAAAAATTTAAAAAAAAAAATTTAAAAAACCCAAAAGGGGGGGGAAAAAGGGGGGGGGCCCCAAAAAAAAAAACCCCCCCCCAAAAAAAAACCCCCATTTTTTTGTAAAAAAAAAAAAAAAAAAAAAAAAAAGGGTTTTCCCAAAAGAACCCCCCCTTTAAATTCCCAAAAACCCCCAAAAAAAAAGGGGGCCCCCCCCTTTTTTTTTCCCAAAAAAAAAAAATTTTTTTGGGGGGCCAAAAAACCCCCCCCCCAAAAAAAAGGGGAAAAAAAAGGGGGGTTTTAAAAATTATCAAAAAAAAAAGCCAAAAGGGAATTCCCGGGAAAAAAAAAAAACCCCCCAAAAAAGGGGTTTTTGGGAAAAAGGGCCCCCATAGGCACCCGGGGAAAAGGAAAGGGCCCCCCCCCCCCATAAAAAGGGGGGGGGGCCCCCCCAAAAAAGGGGCCCCAAAAAAAAAAAAAACCCCCCAAAACCCAAAAAAAAAAGAAAAAAAAAAGGGAAGGGAAAAAAAAAACCCCCAAAAAAAACCCCAAAAATTTCAAAAAAGGGCCCAAAAATTTTTAAAAAATTTAAAAAAAACCCCAAAAAACCCGGGCCCCCAAAAAAACCCCCAAAAAAAAGGAAATTTTAAAAAAAAAGGGGGGGGAAAAAACCCCCCTTTTTCCCCTTGGAACAAGGGCCCCCTTTAAAAAAAAATTTTTTGGGGAAAAAGGGAAAAAGGGGTATTTTTGGGGGGGGGGGGGGGTTTTTTTTTTGGAAAAAAAAAGGGGGCCCCAAAAAAGGGGCCCCCCCCCCAAAAAAAAAAAGGGGGGTAAAAAAAAGGGGGAAAAAAGGGGAAAAAGGAAAAAAAAAAAAGGGGGGTTTTTTTAAAAAGGGGTTTTAAAAAAGATTAAAAAAAAACCAAAAAAAAAAAGGAAAAAAAAAAAGGGGGGGTTCAAAAAATTTAAAAAAAAAAAAAAAAAACCCAAAAAAAAAAAAAAACAAAAAAAGAACTAAAAAAGGGGTTTTAAAAAAAAAAAAAAAAAAATTTCCCCCAAACAAAAAAAAGGGGAAAAAAAGGAAAAAATTAAAATTTAAAAAAAAAAAAGAAAAAAAGGGGGGGGCCCCGGGGGAAAAAAAAAAAAAAAAAAGGGGTTTCCCCAAAAAAGGGAAAAAAAGGGAAAAAAAAAAGGGGGGGTTAAAAACCAAAAAAAAAAAAAAAGGGGGTTTTTAAACCCCAAAAAAAAAAAAAAATTAAAACCCCCCCCTTTTTGGGGGTAAAAAAAAATTTTTGGGGGGGGAAAAAGGGGGGAAAAAAAGAAAGGGGAAAAAAAAGGGGCCCCCAAAAAAAGGGGTAAAAAAGGGGGTTAAAAAAAAAAAAAAGGGGGAAAAAAAATTTTAAAAAAAAAAGGAAAAAGGGGGGGCCCCAAAAAGGGAAAAAAAAAAAAAAGGAAAAAAGGGGAAAAAAAAAGGGGGGGGAAAAAAAAGAGGGGGGGGAAAAAAAAAAAAAAAAAAAAAAAGGAAAAAAAAAATTAAAAAAAAAAAAGGGGAAAAAAAAAAAAAAAAATTAAAAAAAAAAAAGAGGAAAAAAAAAAGAGGGGGGGGGAAAAAAAAAAGAAATAAAAAAGGGGGAAAAAAAGGGCCCCAAAAAAAAGGAAAAAAAAAAAAAACCAAAAAAAAGGGGGCCCTTAAAAAAAAAAAAAAGGGGTTAAAACACAAAAAAAAAAAGGAAAATTCCCTTTAAAAAAAAAAAAGGGAAAAGGGGGGCCCCCCCCCAAAAAGGTTTTTTGGGGGGAAAACAAAAGGGGGGGTTCAAAAAAAAAAGGGGGGGGCCCCAAAAAAATTTAAAAAAGGAAAAGGGGTTTTCCCCTATTTAAAAAAAAACCCCTTAAAAATGGGGAGCCACCCAAAAAAAAAAAAAAATTTTGGGGGAACCCCAAAAAAAAATTTAAAAAAACCCCCCAAACCCCCAAAAAAAAAAGGGGCCCCCCCGGTTAAAACAAAATTTCCCCCGGGGGGACCCCCGGGTTTTAAAAAATTTTAACCCCCAAACCCCCCGGGGGGGTTTCCAAAAAACCCCCCCCCAAATTTTTTCCCCCCCAAAAAAAGGGGAAGGGGGAAAATTTTTAAAAAAACCTTTTAAACCCCGGGGGGGCCCCCCCGGTTTTTTTAAAACCCCAAAAATTTTTAAAAAAAAAGGGAAAATTCCCCCCAAATTGGGCCCCAAAATTACAAAGGGGGGCCCCCCGGGTTTTTTTTCCCCCCTGGGAAAATTTAAAATAAAAACAAGGGCCCCTTTTTTGGGGGGGAAAAAAAATTTTTTAAAATTTTTGGGGGGGAAAAAAAACCCGGGGCAACCTTTTTAAAAAAACCAAAAGGGGTTTCCCCCCCTAACTCCAAAAAAGGGTTTCCCCCTTTTTTTAAAACCCGGGGGGGGGGCCCCCCCCCAAATAATTTAAAAATTGGGGGGTTTTTCCCCCCCCAAAAATTTTCCCCCAAAAAAAAGGGCCCTTTTCCCCCCAAAAAAACCCTTTAAAAAAACCCCCCCAAAAAAAAAAAAAAAAGTACCCAAAAAAGGGGCCCCAAAAACCCCAAAAACCCCCAAAAACCCGGGTTTTTTCCCCCCCCCAATAAAACCCCCTTTTTTGGAAAAAACCCCCCCCGGGGGGTTTCCCCAAAAAAACCCTTTTTTTTTGGGGGGGGGAAAAAACCCAAAAAGGGGGGCCCCCCCCCCAAAAACCCCGGGAAAGGGGGTTTAAACCCCAAAAAATTTTTTTTAAAAAAAACCCTTTGGGGGAATTTTTTTATTTGGGGGTTTTTTTGGGGGGGAAAAAAAAATTTTGGGGGGAAAATTTTTTTAAAACCCCCTTTTTCCCCCCAAAAGGGGCCGGGGGGAAAAAAAGGAAAAAAAGGGAAAACCCCCCAAAAAAAAAAAAGGGGAAAGGGGAAATTTTCCCCCAAAAAAAAAAAGAGGAAAAGGGGGGAAAAAAAAAAAAAAAAAAAAAAAAGAAGGGGAAAAAAAAGGGAAAAAAAAAGGGGTTCCCAAAAAGGGAAAAAAAAAAGGGAAAAGGGGGGAAAAAAAACCCCAAAAAAAGGGAAAAGGGGGGGAAAAAAAAAAAAAAAATAAAAAGGGGGGAAAACAAAAAAAAAAAGGAAAAAAAGGGGAAAAAAAAACCAAAAAAAAGGAAAAAAAAGGGGGGCCCCCAAAAAAAAAAAAGGGGAAAAAAAGGGGGCCAAAAAGGGGGGTAAAAAAAAGGGGGAAAAAAAAGGGGTTTTTAAAAAAGGGGAAAAAAAAGGGGGAAAAAAAAATTTTAAAAAAGGGGTTTAAAAAAAAAAAAAAAAAAAGGGGGGTAAAAAAAAGGGGGAAAAAGGGCCAAAAAAGGGGGGAAAAAAAAGGGAAAAAAAAAGAAAAAAAAAAAAAAAGGGGGGGGGGGAAAAAAAAAAATAAAAAAAAAAAAAGGGGGGTTAAAAAAAAAAGGAAAAAAGGGGGGAAAAAAAGGGGGGGGCCCCCAAAAAAGGGAGAAAAAAAAAATAAAAAGGGGAAATAGGGAAAAAAAAAAGGGGTTTAAAAAAAAGGGGGAAAAAAAAAGGGGGGAAAAAAAAAGGGGGAAAACCCTTTTGGGGAAAAAAAGGGGGTAAAAAAAAGGGGGAAAAGGGGGAAAAAAAAAAAAGGGGGGGCCAAAAAAAATTTAAAAAAGGGGTTTTTAAAAAAAAGGGGGGGGTTTTTTTAAAAAAAAATTTTAAAAAGGGGGAAAAAGGGAAAAAAAAATAAAAAATTGGGCCCCAAAAAAAAAAAAGGGGGGGAAAAAAACCAAAAAAAAAACAAGGGGGGGGAAAAATTTTTAAAAAAAGGGAAAAAAAAAAAGGGTTGGGGAAAAAAAAAAAAAAGGGGTTTCCAAAATTTCCAAAAAGGGGGAAAAAGGGGGTTGGGTTTTAAAAAAAAAAAAAAAATTTAAAAAAAGGGGGGAAAAAAAGGGAAAAAAAAAAAAAAATTTAAAAAAACCCCTTTAAAAAAAAAAAGGAAAAGGGGAAAAACCCCAAAAAAAAAAAGGAAAAACAAAAAAAATTTTACCCTTTAAAAAAAAACCCCCCGGGGGGAAAAAAAAATTTTCCCAAATTTTGAAAAAGGGGGCCAAAAAAGGGAAAATTTTTGGGGGGTTTTCCCCAAAAAAAATTAAAAAAGGGGCCCCCCCCCTTTTTTGGGGGGGGAAAAAAAGGGAAATAAAAAAAAATTTTCAAACCCTTTTTCCCCCTTTTTAAAACCCCCCCAAAATTTTTTCCCTTTCCAAAGGGGGTAAGGGGCCCACAAAAAGGGTTTTTTTCCCCCCCAAAAATTTTTCCCCCAAAAAAAAAAAAAAGGGGCCCAAAAAAAACCCCCAAAACCCCCAAAAAAAAAAAAAAAAACCCCCCAAAAAAAAGGGGGGGGTTTTTGGAAAACCCCCCCCAAAAAACCCCCCCCTTTTAAAAATTTTTCCCCCCCCAAAAAAAATTCCCAAAAAAAAAAAGGGGAATAAACCCAAGGGGTTTAACCCCCCCCAAAACCCCGGGGAAAAGGGGTTTTTTTTAAAAAAATGAAACCCCCCTTTAAACCCTTTTTTAAAAAAAAAAAAAAAGGGGGGGGGGGGGGCCCCCCCAAAAAAAAAAAAACCCCCAAAAACCCCCCCCAAAAAAACCTTTTTGGGCCCCGGGGAAAAAATAAATTTCCCCCCCCCAAAAAAAAAAGTTTTGGAAAAAATTTTTCCCCCCAAAAAAAAACCCCCCCAAAAGGAAATTAAAAAGGGGGGCCCAAAAAACCCCCAAAAACCTCAAAAAAATTTTTTTTAAAAAAAAAAAAAAAAAAACCCCCCCTTTTTTTTTGAAAAAAAAAAAACCCCGGGGGGGGAAAAAAAATCACCAAATTAAAAATTAAAAAAATTTTTAAAAAAAAAAAAAAAAATTTTTTTTCCCCCCCAAAAAAAAGGGGGAAAGGGGGAAAAAAAGGGGGGGTTTTTTTTTTGGGGGGGGGAAAAGGGAAAAATTTTTTAAAAAAAAAAAAAAAAAGGGGGGGGGTTTTTTTTCCAAAAAAAAAGGGAAAACCAAAAAAAAGGGGGGGGAAAAAAAAAAAAATAAAAAAAAAAAGGGGGGGGAAAAAAAAAAAAAATTAAGAAAAAAAGGGGGGGGGGGGGGAAAAAAAAAAAAAAAAAAAAAAAGGGGGAAAATTTGGAAATTAAAAAAGGGGAAAAAAAAAGGGGGGGAAAAAAAAAAAAAATTTGGGGAAAACCCAAAAAAAAAAAAAAAAAATAAAAAAAGGGGGGAAAAAGGGGCCCTTAAAAAAGGGGAAAAAAAAAAAAATTTTAACCAAAAAAAAAAAAGAAAAAAAGGGGGCCCCAAATTGGGGCCCAAAAAAAAAAAAAGGGGCCCAAATTGGGGTTTTAAAAAAAAAAAAAAAGGGGTTCCCCCCGGGCACAAAAAAAAAGGAAAAAAAAAGGGGGGGGGAAAAAAAAAAAAAAAAAAAGGGGGGAAAAAAGGGGGGTAAAAAAAAGGGGGAAAAAAAAAAAATTTGGGGGGGGAAAAAAAAAAATAGGGGGGGGAAAAAAAAAAAAGGAGGGGAAAAAAAAAAAAAAAAAAAAGAGGGGGGGAAAAAAATTTTTAAAGGGGCCCCCCTTAAAAAAAGAAAAAAAAGGGGCCCCCCAAAAAAAAATAAAAGGGAAAAAAACCCCCCAAAAAAACCCCCCCCCAAAAAAAAAAAAAAGGGCGGAAAAAAATTTTTAAAAATTAAAAAAAATTCCTCCCCCCCAAAAAAAACCAAAAAAAAAATTTCCAAAAAGGGGGGAAAAACCAACAAAATTTAATAAAAAAACCCTTTAAAAAAAAAAACCTTTTCCCCCCAAAAAGGGGGGGGTTTTTTTTAAAAAAATTTTAAACACCAAACCAAAAGGGGAAATTTTTCCCCCAAACCCCAAAATTTCCCCCCCCCCAAAATAAAAAAAAAAAAGGGGGGGGGGGTTTTCCCAAAAAATTTAAAAAAGGGTTTAAAAACCCCCCCCAATTGGGGGAAAGGGGCCCCCCCCTTCCCTTTTTTTTTTTTTAAAAAAAAAAGGGGGGGGGGGCCCCCCCCCAAAAACCCCCCTTTAATTTTAAAATTTAAAAAAAACCTTTAAAAAAGGGGGGGCCCCCCCCCCCCAAAAACCCCCATGAAAATTTCAGTTCCCCCTTTTAAAAAAATTTTTGGGGGGCCCCCGTTTCCCCCTGTTTTTTTAAACCCGGGGGGGGGAAAAAAGAAACCCCTTTTTTGGGAAAAAAAGGAAAACCCCCCCCCTTTAAAAAAAAAAAATTTTTCAGGTTTAAACCCAAAAAAAACCCCCCCCCCCCAAAAAAAAAACCCCCCCAAAAAAAAAGGAAAAAAAAAAAGGGAAAAAAACCAAACCCCCAAAAACCCCTTTTTGGGGCCCTTCCCCCTTTGGGAACCCCAAATTAAAAAAAGTCAAAAGGGCCCCCCCCAAAAAAAAAATTTTTCCCCCCCCAAAAAAAATTTTTTAAAAAACCCCAAAAAAAACCCCCAATTAAAAAGGGGTTTTCCCCAAAAGGCCCCCCAAAAAATTTTCCCCCCTCCAAAAAAATTTTTTGGGGGGGGGTTTTTTTAAAAAAGGCCCTTTTTCCCCTTTAAAGGGCCGGGAAAAATTTTTTTTAAAAAAAAACCCCGGGGGGTTTTTGGGCCCCCCTTTTTTTTAAAAAAAAAAAAGGGGGGGGGGGTTTTAAAAAAAAACCCCGGGGGGCCAACCCCCCCAAAAAAAATTTTTTTTGGGGGCCCAAAGGGGGGGGAAAAAAAAAGGGGAAAACCCCCCTTGGGAGGGAAAAAAAAAATTTTTTTTGGGGGGGGGGCCCCGGGGGGCCCAAAAGGGGGGAAAAAACCCCAAAAAGGGGGCCTATAAAAAAGGGGAAAAAAAAGGGTCCCAAAAAGGGGTTTAAAAAAGGGGAAAAAAAAAAAAAAAAAAAGGGGGGTTTCCAAAAAAAAAACAAAAAAAAAGGGGGAAAAAAAGGGGGAAAAAAAAAACCCTTTTTTGGGGAAAACCCAAAAAAAAAAAAAAATAAAAAAAAGGGGAAAAAAAGGGGGGGTTCCCAAAAAAAAGGAAAAAAGGGGAAAAAAAAAAAGGGGGGAAAAAAAAATAAAAAAAAAGTTTCCCCCCCAAAAAAAAAAGAAAGGGGAAAAAAAAAAGGGGGGGGGGGGAAAAAAAAAGCTAAAAAAAAGGGGGGAAAAGGGGCCTATAACAAAAAGGGGAAAAAGGGGGGTTTTAAAAACCAAAAAAAAAAAATTAAAACCCCAAAAAAGGAAAAAAAAAAGGGGGAAAAAAAAAAAAAAAAAGGGGGGGGGGAAAAAAAAAAAAAAAAATTTTTTAAAAAACCTTTTAAAAAAAAAAAAAAAAAGGGGGGGGAAAAAGGGGAAAAAAAAAAAAATTAAAATTTTAAAAAAAAAAATTTAAAAAGAAAAGGGGGAAAATTTTTAAAAGGAAAAAAAAAATCTTAAAAAAAAAGGGGGGAAAAAAAAAGGGGTTAAAAAAAAAAAAAATAAAAAAAAACCAAAGGGGGGTTTTTTTAAAAAAAAAAAAAAAAAACCTTAAAAATTAAAAGGGTTTAAAAAAAAAAAAACTTTTAAAAAAAAAGAAAGGGGAAAAAAAAAGGGGGGAAAAAAAAAAAAAAAGGGGAAATGAATTTTTTAAAAAAAAAAAAAAAAAATAAAAAAAGGGGGTTTAAAAAAAAAAAAAAAAAGGGGGGGGGCCCCCCCTATAAAAAAAGGAAAAAAAAAAATGAAAAGCCCCCAAAAAAAAAAAAAACCCCCCAAAAAAAAATTTTTAAAAAAAAAGAAAAACCCGGCCCAAAATTAAGGGGGGGTTTAAAAAAATTTAAAAGGGAAAACCCTTTTTTAAAAAGCCCAAAAAAAAAAAGGGGAAACCCCGGCCCCCCCAATTTCCGGGGGTGGGAAAAAAGGGGGGAAAATTTGGGGGCCATAAAAAGAAAAAAAAAACCCCCTTTTCCCCCAAAACCCAAAAAAAAAAAAAGGGGGCCCCCCCTTTTTTTTCAAGGGAAAAAATTTGGGAAAATTTCCCCGGAAATTTTTCCCCCAAAACCAAAAACCCCCTTTAAAAAAAAAAAATTTTTTTAAAAAGGGGGCCCCCCCCCCCCAATTTAAAAACCAAAATTTTTCCCCCGGGACAAAAAAACCCCCCCGGGCCCCCTTTTTTTTAACTATTTCCCCGGGGGCCCCCCCCGGGGGGGGAAAAGGGGCCAAAAAAAATTTCCCCAAAAGGGCCCCCCCTTTTAAAAAAAAGGGGGGGGCCCCCCCCCAAGGGGAAAAAAGGGGGGGGTTTTTTCCCCCATTTTCCCCAAAAAAAACCCCATTTAAAAAAACCAAAAAAACCCCCCCCCCCTTTTTTTTCCAAACCCCATTTCCCCCCCCTTTTGGGCCCCCCCAAAAAAAAATTTTTGGGAAAAAAAAAATTTTTCTTTTTCCCTTTTTTACCCCAAAAAAAAAAGAAAAGGGGGGAAAAGGAAAAAAAAACCCCCAAAAAATTTCCCCCAAAACCCAAAAAAAAATTTTTCCCCCCCCTTCCCAAAAAGGGGTTTTCAAACCCCGGGTTTTGCCCCAAAAAAACCCAAAAATTTAAAAAAATTTTTAAAAAAATTAAAAAAAAAAAATTTTTCCCAAACCCCCAAAACAGGGCCCTTTTCCCCCGTTTCCCCCCCGGGGGAAAAAAAAAAATTTTTTTGGGCCCTTTTTTTTCCCTTTTGGGGGCCCCAAAAAAACCTTGGGGAACCGGGGGTTTGGAAAAGGGAAAAAACCCCCAAAAAAAACCCCCCCCCCCCCAAAAAAAAAAAAAAAATTTTTTTTTTACCCCAAAAAAAAAAACAAAACCCCCCCCAAAAAAAAAAAAAAAAGAAACCCTTTTCCCCCCGGCCCCAAAAAAATAAATTTTTAAAAAAAAAAAGCCCAAAAAAAAAAAGAAACCCTTTAAAAAATTTCCCCCCTTTTTAAAAAAAATTTTTAAAAAAAAAAAAAAAAAGGGGGAAGCCCCCCAAAAAAAAAAAAAAAAAAACCTTTTTGGGGCCAAAAAAAAAAATTTTAAAAAAAACCCCTTGGGGGAAAAAAAAAAAAAATTAAAAAAACAAAAAAGGGGGAAAAAAAAAAAAGGGAAAAGGGGGGGGAAAAAAAAAAAAAAAAAAATTTTTAAAAATTTTAAAAAAAAAAAGAGAAAAGGGGGCCCAAAAAGGGGTATAACAAAGAAGGAAAAGAAAAGGGGGCCCCAAAAAATTTTAAAATTTAAAAAAAAAATTTAAAAAAGGGGAAAAAAAAAGGGGAAAAAAAAAAAAAAAATATGGAAATTCCAAATTTAAAAAAAAAAAAAAAAAAATTCCAAAAAAGGGAAAAAAAAGGGAAAAAAAAAAGGGAAAAAAGGGAAAAACCAAAAAAAAAAAAAAAAAAAAAAATTTTAAAAAAAAAAAATTTGGGAAAAAACCCCCCGGGGGGAAAAAAAAAAAAAAAAAAAAAGGGGGGTTAAAAAACAAAAAAAGGGGGGAAATTTGGAAATTCAAAAATTTTAAAAAAAAGGGGGGGGGAAAAAAAAGGGGTTTTTTAAAAAAAAACGGTTAAAAAATTTTAAAAAAATAAAAAAGGGGGAAAAAAGGGCCCTTAAAAAAAAAAAAAAAAATTAAAAAAAAGAAAGGGGAAAAAAAAAAAAAAAAGGGGGGTAAAAACCCCAAAAAAGGGGTTTTAAAAAAAAAAAAAAGGAAAACGGAAAAAGGGGGAAAACCAAAAAAGGGGGGAAAAAAAAAAAATAAAAAAAGGGGGGAAAATTTGGAAATTCCAAAAAAGGAAAAAAAAGGGAAAAAAAAAATTTTAAAAAAAAAAAAAGAAAAAAAAGGGGGGGTTCAAAAGAAAAAAATAAAAAAGGGAAAAAAAAAAAAAAAAAAGGTTTTAAAAAAAAAATTTAAAAAAAAAAAAAAAAAACCCCCCAAAAATTTTAAAAAAAAAAAAAAAGGGGAAAAAAAAAAAAAAAGGGTTAAAAAAGGGGTTTCCCCGGGGAAAAAAAATTTTAAAAAAAAAAAAATTTGGGAAATTTTTAAAAAGGGGGTAAAAAAAAAAATTTTTTTTTAAAAAAAAAAAAAAAAAAAAAGGGGTTAAATTGGGGCCTATAACAAAAAAAAAAGGGGGGCCCCAAAAAAAAAAAAAAAAAAAAAAGGGGGGGGAAAAATTTTAAAAAAAAAAAAAAAAAAAAAGGGTTTTTTAAAAAAAAAAAGAAAGGGGTTTAAAAAAGGGGGCCAAAAAGGGGGGAAAAAAAAAAGGGGGAAAAAAAAAAAATTTTAAAAAAAAAAAAGTTAAAAGGGGGTTTTCCCCAAAAAAGGGCCCCCCAAAAAAAAAAAAACCCCCCCAAAAAATTAAAAAAAAAGGGGGTCCCCGGGGGAAAAAGGGAAAAAAAAAAAAAAAGGGGGGGGAAAATTCCAAAAAAAATAAAAGGGGGTTTTTTTAAAAAAAAAAGGGAGGAAAAAAAATTTAAAAAAACTTTTAAAAAAAAAAAGGGGGGGGAAAAAAAACCCCAAAAAAGGGAAAAAAAGGGGTTTAAAAGGGCCCCCAAAAGGGAAAAAAAAAAAATTTGGGTTAAAAAAAAGGGAAAAAAAGGGGGGGGGAAAAATTAAAAAAAGGAAAAAAAATTTAAAAAAACCCAAACAAAGGGGGAAAAAATAAAAGGGTTTTTTTCCCCCCCCCCCAAAAATTTTTTAAAAAACCGAAAAAAATTTTAAAAAAAAAAAAAAAACCCTTTTTATAAAAAAAAAAAAAAAAACCCTTTTAAAAACCCCAAAAACCCCCCCCGAAGGCCCCCAAAAAAACCCCCCCGGGCCCCAAGGGAAAAAAAAATTTGGGCCCCGGGCCCAAAGGGGGGTTCCCTTTTTTTTAAAAAAAAAAAAATTGGAAAAACCCCCATTTGGGGTTTTCCAACCGGGAAATTTTTTCCCCCCCACCCCCAAAAACCCAAAGGGGGGTTTTTAAATTTTCCCCCCCGGGGGGAAAAAAAAAATAAAAAAAAGGGGCCCCCCCCAAAAAATTTGCCAAACCCCAAAAAAACCCCCGGAAAAACCCCCCCAAAATTTTGGGGAAAAAAAGGGTTTTTGGGGCCCCCTTTTTTTTTTTCCCCCGGAAAAAACTAAAAAACCTTTTAAAAACCAAAAAACCGGGGGTTTTTAAAAAAAAAATTTGGGGGAAAAAATTTTAAAAAAATTCCTTTTTCCCCCCAAAAAAATTAAAGGGAAAAAAGGGGGTTAAAAAGGGAAAACTTTTTCCCCCAAAAAAGGGGGGAAAAAATTTTTTTGAAGGGAAAAACCCCCCCTTTTTTTCCCCCCAACCCCAAAATTAAAACCCCCCAAAAAAAAAAAAAATTTTAAAAAAGGGGCCTTTTCCCAAAAAAATTTAAAAAACCCTTAAAAAACCCCAAAAAAAAAAAAACCCGGAAAATTAAAACCAAAAAAAAAAAAGGGAAAAATTTAAACCAAAAACCCAAAAAAAAAAAAAACCCCCTTTTTAGGGGCCCAAAAAGGGGGGGGTTTTTTAAAAAAAAAGGGGGGAAAAAAAAAACCCCCAAAACCCAAAAAAGGGAAAAAATTTTCCCCCCCAAAAAAAATTAAAAAAAAAGGGGGGGCCCCCCCAACCAAAAAAAAAAAAAATTTTAAAAAAAAAAAAATGGAAAATGGGGGGGGAAAAAAAAAAAAAAAGGGTTTTAAAAAAAAAAAAATTTTTTGGGGGGAACCGGGGGCCCGGGGGGCCCCCCTTAAAAAAAAAAATCCCCAAAACCAAAAAAAAGGGGCCAAAAAAAAAAAACGGGGTTTTCCCTTTTTTTCCCCAAAAAAGGGGAAAAAAAATGGCCCCCGGGAAAAAAGGGGAAAAGGGGGGGGAAAAATTTGGGGCCCCCGGGAAATAAAATTTTTTTAAAAAAAAAAAAAAAATAAAATTTTTTTTCCCCCGGGGGAAAAAAAAGGGGAAAAAAAAAATTTTTAAAAGGGCCAAACCAAAAAACGGGAAAAAAACCCCCCCCAAAGGGAAAAAAAAAGGGGGTTTTTTTAAAAAAAAAAAAAAGAAAGGGGGAAAAAAAAAAAAAAAAAAAACCCCCCCCCGGGGCCTTAAAAAAGGGAAATTTGGGGGTTTCCCTTTTCCCAAACCCGAAGGAAAATAAAAGGGGCCCCAAATTTTAAAAAAAAAAACCCAATTAAAAAAACCCCCTTAAAAAAAAACCCGGGGGGGCCCCCCCCCCCCGGGGGAAAAGGCAAATTTCCCCCCTTTTTAAAACCCCCAAAAAACCCAAAGGGGGGCCCCCCTGAATGGGAAAGGAAAATTTCCCCCCCAAAAAAAGCCCCCCTTTTGGGGGGCCCCCCCCGGGGCCCCCCTTTTAACCCGGGAAAATTTTTAAAAAAAAAAATTTTTCCCCCCCAAAATCTTTTCCCCCAAAAAAGGGGGGGAAAAAACCCCAAAAATTCCCCTTTAAAAAACCCCCAAAACCAAAAAGGGGGGGGCCCAAAAACCCCCCGCCAAAAAAACCCCCCTTTTTTTAAATTTTAAAAAAAAAAAAAATATTTTCCCCCCCCCCCCTTAAAAAAAAAAAAAAACCCCAAACCCCCCAAAAGGGAAAAAAAACCCGGGCCCCCAAAAAAAGGGGGGGGGAAAACCCCTTTAAAAAAAAGGGGGGGGTTTTTTTGGTTTTTCCCCCTTTAAAAAAATTTTGGGGGGGAAAAAAAGGGTTTAAAAAACCCCCCCCTTTCCCCCCAAAAAAAAAAACGGGGGGGAAAAAAAATTTTTTAGGGAAAAAAGGGGTTTTTAAAAAAAAATGAAAAAAAAAAAAAATAAACTCCCAAAAAAAAAAAAAGGGGGAAAAGGGTTTTGTTAAAAAAAAGGGTTTTTAAAAAACCCCCCCCCCCAAAAAAAAAAAAAAAAAAGCCTTAAAAAAAGAAAATTTTTAAAAAGGGGGGCCAAAAAAAAAATAACCCCTAAAAAAAACCCCCCCAAAAAAAAAAAATTTTTTTTAAAAATTTAAAGGGATTTTAAAAAAAAAAAAAAAACCCCCGGTGTTAAAAAAAAAAAAAAAAAAAGGGGGGGGGGGAAAAAAAATTTTTTTTAAAAAATTTTGGGGGGGGAAATTCCCCCGGGGGGTTTTTTTTTCCCCCCCCGGGGAAAAAAAGTTTTTAAAACCCCAAAAAAAAATTTTTTAAAAATGGGAAAAAGGGTTGTGAAAGGCAGAGCATGTCTCCTGAACCTGATCGACTTCTTTGAGGCAGTCACTAAAGCCGTAGATGAGGGTAAGGTGGTTCACACAGCCTATCTTGTCCTCGTCAAGGCTTTCAACACCATCCATTATAGCTAAACTCACTAAACTAGGTATAAATCCCTATGTCACAAGATGGGTTGCCAACTGCCTCACTGACAGAACCCACACTGTAAAAGTTGCAGACTCCAAATCTGACGTCAAAGCAGTGACAAGTGGAGTACCACAGGGTTCTGTCCTGGGACCTCTCCTGTTTGGTATCTACTTCTCTGAAGTACAGGCTAACACAGAAGGCCTCTGGCTAATGGGGTTCACAGATGACTGCAAACTAGGAGCCATAGTCAAGTCTCCAAATGATGTGGACATCCTACAGAAGGGCCTTACTAAGACAGATGCCTGGTGTCAGAGCCATGCCCTCAAGCTCAATGCCAAAAAGTGCAGTGTCATCCCCTTTGATAATAACTCTGTACCCATGAACTACCACATAGGCAGCAATCTATCTAACACTGAATGTGTGATAAGAGACCTTGGGACCAAGGTGGACAGTAGTCACTCCTTTGATAGTCACATCACCACAGTAGTCAGGAAGTCCCTCTACGTGGCACACCTCATCATAAAAGGGTTCTCATCCAGGAAAAAAGAGGTCATTGTTCCCCTCTACTCGACACTCATTAGACCCATTATAGAGTACAACGCCCCTTTTGGAATGTACCTCACAAGACATCTGCAGCAGCTGGAAAGGCCACAGAAGTACCTAACAAAGAGGACTACTGGCCTCAAACAAATGCCCAACACTGACCACCTCAAAAAACTCCAGCTTTACTCTGTAGCATATCGCCTACTCCGAGGTGATTTCTGCCTAACATATAAAGCTATGTCAAACCCAGAGCTGTTGGACATGCTACACCTAAAGAAATCCCAATCCCTCCGAGCTACACGGTCTAGGGACCTAAACTTTGTCACCACAATAAACAGGAAATGCTGGAGGGATAGATTCCTGTCCCAGAGACTTCCCATACTCTGGAACAGGCTACCCATCTATGTCAAGCAAAGTTCTTCATTAGCACTCTTCAAGAAAAATCTTGATGAGTGGATGGGAAATAGGAAATACACCCCGGGGATCACTTCTGTGTCTCTGCTTGGCAGTGGCACAGGAAAATAACTTTCTTGGGTGGCGTAAGCCAGGGAACCTTGTTGGCTAGGCTTACGTAGACCCTTGGGCCGATAGCCTAGTACCTACCTATGAACCTATGAACCTAGGGAGCCTATAACAAAGAAGGTAACAGTAGAAAGGGCTGTTGCCATACTTAGGGAGCCTATAACAAAGAAGGTAACAGTAGGAAAGGGCTGTTGCCATACTTAGGGAGCCTATAACAAAGAAGGTAAAAGTAGAAAGGGCTGTTGCCAAACTTAGGGAGCCTATAACAAAGAAGGTAAAAGTAGAAAGGGCTGTCGCCAAACTTAGGGAGCCTATAACAAAGAAGGTAACAAGAGATCCTGTAGAGGTAATAGAAATATTTTGGATATTTCATGAGAGTCTGTATAAAGCAGAGAAATATAGAAATCAAGGAAAGGTACAAATGCCAAGGGTAGAAGTAGATGAGGCTCGATTACTAACAGGATAGCAGGAGATAAGATAAAAATTGTGATGTCTAACCAATCTACAGGAATGTCACAAGGAAGAAATGGGTTTCCTATGGAAATTTGGAAGCTAGGAGAAAAAACTGATAAAGATCTGGAAGGTTATGTTTAACAGTATCTTAAGAGGAGGAGAAGTACCAACATCCTGGAAGAAATCGTTGGTAGCTGTAATACCTAAAGAGGGTAAAGATCAGTCAGATCCAACTTCATACAAGGCCATTTCAGTACTAAACCATGATTATAAAGTCTTCATGTTTATAATGGGTAGAAGAATGGCAAAAGTAATGCCAAAACTAATAGATCAGGATCAGTGTGGTTTTGTGAAGGGGAGGTATGTTTGAAAACATTAACAGAACATTGATAATCCAGAGGGAAGCAGAATGTAAGAAAATACCATTGTTGTTGGTGGGTCTTGATGCAGAGAAAGCATTTGTCAAAGTAAGCTGGGACTTTATGAGCAGAGCAATGGAAGCATTTGTATTTCCTGAAAAAATGATAAGGTTGATTAGGAGAATATATGAAGGATCGGAGGTGAAAATTAAACTGGGTGGTGTCCTCCCTGATAATTTCTGCTTGAGCAGAGGAACCAGGCAGGGGTGTCCTCTTTCTCCTTCATTATTTGCATTATATTTAGAACCATTGGCAAAGAAAATAAGGGACTCAGAAATTTAAGGATATAATTGCTATGGTAGTTGAGAAAAGTTGGCTTTTTTTGCCAATGATATTATTTTGTACCTGACAAAACCAGAAAAAAGATATTACAATGTTGTGGAACATTTTGAGACAGTTACAGATCTTTTTGGGATACAAAATTAATGAAGTTAAAACAAAGGTAATAGCGGTAAATTATGTACCCACACATGAACTGGTTCAGAAATAACCATATTTATGAGAACATGATAAAATGAAATATTTAGTAGTATGGATTAAAAAGTATTCCCGTGTGACAGCTAAGGATATCTGGGAAGAGACTAAACAAAAGATAATACAAAAACTGAGAAAATGGAAGCTTTGTTATATGGATATGGATAGTAAGATACAATCAATTCAAATGCTTTTAGTTCCTTTAGTCTTATACACAGGTCAGGCATATTTTTATGAACCACAGGAGAAGTTGTGGGTAGCAATTAATAAAGAGCTGAAGGACTTTATCTGGGAGGGAAAGATGACAAGATTTGAGTGGGATAAGCTGATTCTTCCAGTAGAACAGGGGAAATTGGGTTTACCCAATTTGAAGGGGTATTTCAGAGCTACACAGTTAAGACTCATATACATAGCACAAGCAGAAAACTATAATTCAAAGAGGTAAGAGATGATGATGAAACATGGGGGAAGCTCAAGAAAGAAGGAGAAACTGTAAGTTTGGATGCAGGCCTTTACAGAGAATAACAATAACCATACAGAATATTACATCCATAAAGTAGCAGAAAGTATTCTAAGAACTAATCCAACAAGGGAATGGAGAAAGGTGATTCTGCCATTAGGGATGACTGCAATTTAGGGATACAGACAATAGGCAAGAGGGGCTAGAATCTATTGGAGAAAATTGGTAAAGAAACCAAGGTATTGGGAGCAAATAACCAGAGAGGGAAATATGATAGAATGAAGACACCAAGAATGTATTTGGACTGCAGGTTAGAGATTGCATTCCCTATCCGGGATTGATATCAGAGTACAGGAAAAGAGAAAGAAATAGACGGGTCCTAAATGAAAGACCAGCACTGGTAGAGTTTTTAATAGAATCTAGAACAGAAGCTGCCATTAGAAAAGGAATAATTAGTAGAGCATATAAAATATTGCATGATAACTATAAGAATCAATCAGAGGAGGTTAGCAAGGATTGGGAAAAAAGAATGAATAAACAATTCACAAAGAAACAATGGGAAGATATATATATATATATATATATATATATATATATATATATATATATATATATATATATATATATATATATATATATATATATATATATATATATATATATGTGTGTGTGTGTGTGTGTGTGTGTGTGCATGTCTCCCCAATGTTGTGTTGTGTCTTTCGGCAATATGCAACAAAATCTTTTAAATGTTTACATAGATATTTTTATACCCCAAGTAGACTCCAGAGAGTGTTTCCTCAGGCAGACAGTAAATGTTGGAGGTGTGAAGGAGAAGAAAGAGGTAAATGGGAAAATATTTAATGGGAGTGTGGTGAGTTGGCACATTTTAAGGATTCCCTGTGGGAAGCACTGTCAGAGATACTGGTTGGGCAGATTGGTCTGATGAGGGAGATGATTTTTCTGAGCTCTGATACAGAATAAGAATTGTCTAAACATGCTAAGGCCTTGCTGTGTCTAATTATGGTGGCTGCCAAAAAAAGCAATTACTAGAAAATGGAAATCAAAATCTAAACCAACTATATTAGAAGTAGTGAGTATAGTAAGAGAGGTAAAAAAAACTGAAACTGAGATCTTTAGAAAAGAGTAGGAGCAAACTACACAGGAAAAACTGGGAGTTGTGGGAACAATACATACGAGGGGGGGATGAGGACTAAAAGGCGGGAGGACTTAAATGAGCTATGTAATGTTTGAGTGAGAAAGGTTGGGTAGATTATAAGTTATGTATAACGTTTGCAAATGGGAGTGCATCAGTATGGTTTGTGATGTAAAATGCTTGTGACTAGGATTGTGTCAGTGTGGTTTGTTTTCGTTTATGTAAATGTATGATTGCCTATGTAGTAAGAAGTGATGGTTCAATTAAGATGTTTCTTCTTTAAAAAAAATGGCAGGAATTGAAAAATGTATGTAATATTGCTTAGGTTATATGATATAAAACAATATATATGAAGTATAATGTTTATGTTAATATAGTTTGATTACTTTTATATGAATGTAAATTTGTCTATATCACAAGTGATAATTCAATAAAGGTGTTTGAAAAAAAAAAGGAGAAGGTTAAAGTTAGTTACCTGTCAGGAACCAAAATCCCCCAGATCATGCAAGCACACAGGTCACTTAACCCCAAATACCAATATGACTCTATCATAGACCATGTGGGTGTGAATGACCTAAGATGTACCTCCTTGAACTATATGAAGAGAGACATGATTGAGCTCTCAGAATATGTGTCGCAAACAGGTATGATCCTAGCAATGAGCTGCATTCTACTGCCTCCAAGGATGATGCCACAATACCAAGAGAAATGATCAACTTTAATAATTGTCTTAACTGCTGGTATCATTCTAAAGGAGTCCAATACTTGTCAGCCTGGAAGGACATGGTTTACACGCCACGCTACTTCTCCAGGTATGATCCTCACCTGTCACCACTAGGCTCTCTGATACTGGCCAAAACATTACCCACCCCTATAGTGCTTTTTTTAGGCATTGTCAAACAGGCAAACCTTCCAACATAGAAAATGCTACTCAGGACAAGCTAAAGGTGTCAATGCTTAATGCTAGGAGTCTCAAAAAGAAACTGCACTCCCTAGAAGTGCTCCTCACCTTGGAGAATGCTGACATCTGAGCAGTTATTCAAACGTGGTTCAAAGCCATGGAAAACAATCCAGATATATATGGCTATACCACCTTTCATACATTCCAACTACCCACTGAATATGAAAGAGCAAAAGGCAGAGGTGTATCTACCTACATAAAGGATAAGCACACCTGAAGGCTAGTCAAACAACAAGACATGCTTAAGCTACTCCATGTCCAACTAACCATGGTGTGATGTTTTCACTGATAAGATCAGATCACAAACTGGTCTCCCTTAAAATAAAGGTAAAATGAGACCTTCCCCACCTACCTCCAAAAACTTTAAGAACTTTTCTAAGGCAAATTACCTCCTATTAAGTAATTGCATAGCTGGTTTCCAAGCTCCCTCAAACCCAGAAAAAAATGCAAAACCTATGCAGAGGCATACAACAAAAGTCCTGTATCACCATGTAAACAACTACATAGAAATGGCAGTACTAGACCGAAATAAGCATGGGACAAACTGCAAACACAAGCCACCCTGGTGGAAATCCTGTCAAGAAGTAAGATGGAATGTGCACAACAGAACACAAAGTCCATCATTAGTCTAAACAGGTGAATCAGGGAAATAGTCAAGACTCTGAAAGCAGACTTTGAGGCAAAAATGGCCTCAAAAGCTAAGGATGTCCATAAGGCATTTTTCAGTTATGTCAGCAGTCTTAATGGCAACACCCAACAATGTGCAGAATTAGTTGTGGACAGCATTACCTATACTCATCCGGAAGATATGGAAAATCTGCTTTTACCTCATCATCCTCAGTTCTCCCCCAAGAAATACCCTTCACTACTTCCCTGCCAATTCTCACTAAACAAATGTTTGCCACTGCACTATCTAAACCTAAAATAAGGCTTCAATGGGACCTGATGAGATACCAGGTTGCCTCTTAAACAGCTTGAATCAGGACCTATCAGGCCCATCGGGATCTCTGTTTAACCATAGCCTGTGGACTGGTTTTGTCCTGATAAAGTGGAGGACAGCAACAGTCATCCCTCCGCACAAAGGGGGACCATCAACTGACCCAGATAATTACAGACAGATAAATGTGATTAGTCTTATATGAAAGGCCATGGAAAGAATAATCATGGACAAAACTTCAAAATACTGGACACAACCCAGTTCAGCTTTGTCAAGGGCAGGTCATTCCTACTAAATTTGGTGGGCATTTTTGAAAAGTCACTAGGGCCATGGATGAGGGTAAAACAGTGAATACTGTCTACCTTGGCCTGGCCAAGGCATTTGGGACAGGACACATGGTTAAAGTGGATGAATCCAGATCAAGGAAAATGCCAATTACTAGTGGTGTGCCATAGGGCTCATATTCAGTTCTACATATACTTCTCTGAAGTCAAGGCTAATGTGGAAGGCCTGTGGATGATAAAGTTTTCCAACAACTGCAAGCTGGGGGCAATTGTTGTACTCCCCACTGATGTAGATATCCTTCAGGAAGGTATAAATCAGACAAATGATTGGTGCCAGAGACATGGACTAAAACTAAATGTGAAAAAATGCATTATCACACCCTTTGGGAAGCCAAAGACCATTGTAAATTACATTAATAGCAGACCCCTAACAGTAGACTCAGTGGTGAAAGCTCTAGATACCCAGACAGATAGTAGTCTGAACTTTGATCCCATGTGTCCACAGTGGTGAGGAAGTCATATATATCGTATAAGTAAAGTTATGGCATCCAGATCCAAGGAAATTTTAGTCCCAGTGTACTTAGTCCTCATTAAACCAATAATCTAGTACAAGGCACCATTTGGCATGTACGTGACTAGGCACTTACAATAGCTGGAGCAACCTCTGACATTCCCCACAAAGAAAATATAGGGCATTAACAACATTTCTTATGCATACAGACTAAAAACCTTGTCCCTTTACTCTGTCTCCTACTAAATATTAAAGGGTGATGTATGCCTAACCTACAAGGCACTCTCATATCTAGCCCTAATGGAGATGCTACACATCCATAAGACAAACAGTATGAAGATCACCTGATATAGGGGGTCTAAACCTAGTCAGTGACTCAAATAAAACATGCTGGAGAGACAGATATGTGTCACAGAGATTACCCCTTCTTTGGAACGGGTTTCATATTCGCATTAAACAGAACCCTTCCCCAGCCCTCTTCAAAAACAGTTTGGATCAATGGATGGGGAATCACAAATTCACACCTTGGGTACTGCCTATGTCCCTTATGGAGAGGGCAATCTGTAAAATACTCAAGGCATATGCACAAACCTATGCAATCTTCTTGCCCCTAGGGGGGCCACATATCGGGTAAAATCAAGTTATACTGGCTAGGCTTATAATGCCATTTAGACTAGTAATCAAAGAACCTATGAAAGCACCTACCAAAGTACCAAAAGCAAAGAGCTCTTCACATGTTATCAGCATTTAAGAAATCAGGGTAAGAAACAAGTAAAGCAGGACAAAAAATATACTTTCAAATGTGCAAACAAAAATATCACAACAATCCCAAAAATTTTTGGCAATGTATAAACTCTCTCCTAAACCCTGGAAAACCCACACCAGCAAACTCAACCAACAATTCCTCAGACTTTATAGCAACACAATTTAACACCTACTTTATTAACTCTATAACCTCCCTCATAAGTAATAATTCCAACACACCCCTAACAGTATCCATCCTCACAGTTTCCAACCCCAGCTCATTCCACATTAAATCCATTCAAATCAGCTACATAAAAAAACTCCTTACCAAACTAAAACCCAGTTCTCTCACTGCCAGTCACCTCCACAATGAATTTCTAAAACTAGCTGCCAACACTATCTACTACTCTATATCTATCTTAATCAACCGGTCCATCACTAAACAGTGTGTCCCTCTACTCTGGAAGATATCACAAATCATTCCCATTCACAAAGGTGGCCCCTCTACAGACTTCTTAAACTACCGGCCCATCGCCATTGTCTCCCCCATAGCCAAAATCTTAGAAAAGTGCATTCATCAACAACTCCTTGATTTCTTCCTAAAGAACGACCTTCTATCCAAGTCACAACACAGTTTCCATCTCAAGCACAGCACTAATACTGCTGTCTTAGCTTTCACTAACACTGTAAACCTCCTAAAAAATGAAGACCAACTAGTTACATCTGTCTTTCTCGATATGTCCAAAGCTTTTAATACTCTGTCCCACCAAATTCTACTCAATAAATTAGCCAAATACAACCTCAGCCCAGCATTTCTTACCTGGATTCATAGCTAAATTTCAAACTGACAACAGTCAACCAAATGGGAAAACAAACTCTCCCCCTATTACCAATTTCTGTTGGAGTACCCCAAGGGTCCATCCTTGGACCCCTATTGTTTATCTAATTTACCAGTAAGACAGTAAAAATAACTAATACGTTCGTGGAAGTAAACGCCACACACCAAATAAAAATAAAACAAAAATAAACGAATATAGCAAGTACTTCAGTGTGTGCGACCATGCAGCTGAAAAACGAACTGAATCAACGAAAATATATATAAAAGAGACTTTAATGCGTGCACAAGGTTAGCACTTTCACATAGCTTCTTCAGACCATTATTCAATATGCTGATGACATCTCCCTAATCTGTTCTGCTACCACAGTCCAGGAACTAGAAGAACAAACTCAGAAATTTCTCCAAGACATTGAAAACTATCTGTCCAACCACTACCTAGTACTCAACACAAACAAAACTAAACTGATGGCTTTTGGTAATAAAAAAAAATAATAAAATAACCCAGCTCCGATTACTATCTATTTCTCTAATGTCACACAAATTGAACCAGTCAGCCACACTAAACTCCTAGGGGTAACAATAGATGATTGTCTAAAATTCAATAAACATATATCCTTTGCAATCAAAAACTTTCACTCCAAACTCTGCTCACTCTACAGGGAAAACCATTCCTAACTAACAATGCCAGGTTAGCCACAGCCAGATCCCACTTACTATCCCTCCTACTCTACTGTTACCAAATCCTTACCAATATGCACAAATCTGACCTAAACAACCTAGAAGCCTGTTATAGCAAAATAGCTGTTTGCTGCTAACCTACCCCACAAAACACACCAATGATATGCCCTTCAACAACTCAGCTGGATTGAACTACCTAACCTATTGTTACTCAACCAGCGCACCACCACCCATTCTATCATCCACAATCCCAACAACTGCCCGGCTCTCATTGACCTAGTCCAACAAAACACCAACTCCAGAGCCCTCAGATCATCTGACAAACGAATCATAAAAGTAACCAAATCCCACAACTACTATGGAGACTTCCTCTACTCCAGTAAAATAGTCACAACCTGGAACTCACTCCCCCAACACATCCTGCTAAACCCAGTCAGCCACAAGTTCAAACTACTCCTAAAAGAACACCTTACTAAACACTGGCTATGCTCCTGCACTGTCCCAGATCAATCTCTTCACCTACTGCAGTGATGGTAAACCTTTTGGGCTTGGTGTGTCAAAAATATGTAAAATGCTCTCTTGACTCTGCTGGTGTGTCACCCCCCCCCCCCTGCAAAAAGAGAAACAATCATTTACATATTCATTTATTAAAAAAGCATACAGTCCAAACGTGCTGCTATGTATTAAAATGGAAAAGAAAAATCAATGACTTACAACAGAGAAAATGATGTAAGCACTGATAACTGAGCCTAAAATTGTGGAGCAAAAAAATTATTATCCTTTTAATAGTAATTTTGAATTCAACTGAAAAATATGGAACACATTGCATTTGATTTGATTAACATCAATTAATGACTTTTTTTGTTGCTGAGTCTTAACATGTTTCTTGTATTTTTGTTCATTCAGTTTCTTTGGTAACTTAGCTGTTGGTGAACGCTGATATGTCATCCAAAATGTTTTGGTGTGCCACCTTTGACATGAGTGTCATAGGTTCACCATCAATGACCTACTGTTTACTGCAATACGATATACACTCCAATCTTTACTTTCTCCAGTGTCTCTTCTCTCAATCTCATTCTATTGAAAAAAAAAATAATAGTAATACTTGTTAAACTTCTTTCTACTTGTTGCTATTCTTGTGAAGTTTATTGCATGCATTTAAACACTGTGTTTACTTAATTGTATATTTGAACTAGCATCATTGTACATTTTAATTCCTACAACCTCTGTAATCCTAACTTTTATCTTTGCCATTTATGTATATATCTTTTCTTTGTTCTGTTAACTACCTGTTTTGGACCTTATCTCCCTGGGTCTCTGCTGAAAATGGGCTACCTGGCACAGTCGGACACCACCCAGTTAACAAATGCAAACAAATAAATAAATAAATAAATACTCATTTTGGAGCTTATCTCCCAGGTCTCTGCTGAAAATGGACTAGCTGGCCCAGTCAGACACTATTCAGTTAACAAATGTAAATAAATAAATAAATAATGTCACAAAATGAAATACTGCCAGCCCAGCCATCTGGAATTTTGTAAATAATTCTATATAATTTGTGAATATTGATATGACTCATACAGAAGTGTGTGTAAAGGTGTAAAGTACTGAGCTAAAATGTAACCACAGCATGCCCTGCTGGCTTAGAATAGAAATGTATATAAACTAGTATAGTTGTGTAAATGTATATGTTTTAACAGTAGAAACTAGAACATACAGAGTTAACTTGCAAAACGTCAAGAAAATAAGTTGAAATTAAATTGCTTTACGATTGTGCTATAAAAGTTATCTCTCATGTTTAGTTCAGTAGCAGATACCATATCTATAGCTAGAAATTTTTGCATTGTCTTGGAAGAGAAGTAATTGCTAGGTTTGAGATGCAGAAGTGTTTTATTGTATTATGACTTATAGGATCTGCAAACATCTGAGAGATATGTATTTTTCACATGGAGATGTCAAATGCTACACTGGGGGTTTAGCTTGGGAATTAAAGTCAGATGACACAAAGTGATGTCATCCAAGCTAAACCAGCAGTAATATTTGATCTTAATTTCAGAACTCTCTCAGAGAGAGACTGTGCATTTTGTATCTTGTCTTTGACCTAGAAACATCTACTCATCATCACCTTCTGCACTTCTGCCTGCATGTTGTTCTGTAAGTTAGTTTTTAGGGCAGATAGGAATATAGTAAAGTACAACTTAGATGTTTTCTTTATTTATTTGAGACTGTTCTGCAATGTTGTTTTAAATATTTCCTATGATTTTGAATTCTGATGTAATGGATTACTTAATGAGAATTGTCTTGTTATATTACTATTTATTATTAAATATATTTAAACCTATCTTTGTGGCTGATATCTATGAGACACATTTGGATTATTAGTAACATTACACAGCAGGATTGGACACCCTTTGTTAAGAGCCTTAGAGTATCTGATAAAGAGTTGGCTGGTGGCAGCTGGAACTACCTTATAGTCTGAGAAGAAGGGGGCATAGCTAGTAAACCTGTGCCAGCCTTTCCCAGGTGCATATGTGTGTGTTTGTACATAAATCAAATCTCAAACTGTGTGTGTGTCAGCTACTTGGGCAGGGACACGAAGCACTGGTTGGACAGAGAGGGTGCTGGAGGTTTTGGCTTGGCCACTCAACTGAGATCTCAACCCTATAGATGTGCCAATGGGGAGTCTTATTGGGGATCTGGAGAAAGAAGGAGAAACCAGCCCCAGACTGATCTCTGTGTGTTCTTAAAGGAAATTTCACTTTACTATGTATGTGTACTTGTCAGCCTCCCAGTCTGTACATTCCCCACTGTTGCCAGTGGTGAGAATTGAGGCTGCTTCATTATTGGGCCAGTGCAGGGACATCACAAATAAATACATAAAATAAATGAACCCATTTGGCATATCTCATTAGTTGTATGGAAGATATAAGGGCTAAAAATTACCAAGTTTAGGCTTCTTAAGATCCTCACAGATCAATAGCCTGTTAAGCAACTGTGAATCTGTAAGAGAATATGAATTATCATGCTTTTTTTTTTTCAAATAAAAGCATAAACCCTAATTATTGGCATTATTTATTAAGTCTAGTCCACCACCTTTCCTTCTAAAATTGCTAGATTAGAAGGAACAGAGAGAGAGACATTTTTCAGCCAAATCAGGGACAGAAGAAAAATATGTCAGGCGGTGTTTAGGTTGGTAGTGGTGGGATTCAAACTCCCATCAGTGCCAGTCATCTGTCATATATAGGTGGCTGTGGATTATCCCTCACATGCAGCACCAAAATACATTTAAAAAGCATAATCGTTTTGTATATATTCCACCCAAAATTCTACAAAACAAGATTAACATAAGAAGAAAAAGATGGAATGAAAGTATAATGGCAGACACAGCTGTCAACCAATCAGGCACAAATCTCACTAGAATCCAAGACAAATGCAGAAATAATCAGGGACAATCATGGACACAAAATATTTTCAGCATTAATTTAAGATATTGAAAGATTATGAGAATGTGAATTAGTATACTTTTTTGCCTAAAAGAAGTCTATAACTCTACTTATTTCCATTATTTATTAAGGGTAATTCACCACCTTTTTCAGTTTTACGAGGGATTCAGACAGAGCTAAAATCAGAGTCAAACTGAAGGACTTCCTGACAATCGGAGAGAGCTTAGGGGGGTCTGAAGGCTACAATCAGTGCTTGGAGTGTGGGCTGTGCCCTAATTCATTCGTTTGTGCTTGGAAAGAGGGAAAGTCACTTCCTTGCTTATGATCCATTTCTACTGTTACCTGGATAGTGGCGGTTGGTGTAACTTACGATGTCAAACCTTTTTTATTTGTTTTGAAATGGTAAATACTAATTATCCAAAGCAGTATTCTTACAAGCAAGTAGCCCTAACGGACAGCTGGTTCGCAGCTTTGCTCTCATTTAACTGGATATTTTACAATTAAAGACAAAAACACTAAAAAGAATGATTTCAGCTGATACAGAGGCAGCGGCTGTATTAGCCCATAATTTTTACAAAACCACGAAGCGTCATTGATATCACCTTAGTACGACAAGCCCTCGACAGCTTTCTTGGGGCTCAGAAACGGAGCCAACAAACAGAGACAGTTATCGAGTCTCCTAGAAACAGTTAAGGCTTATGCCCTTTCACTGACTGTTCAATCCTGCACTGTCTTAGAGTCCACTAAAGTTCATGAGGCTTTGTTGAAGGCGCGACTCAGACAAGTGAGAAAGACCATGAACAGTACATGCATCAGTTCGCAAAGCCTCAAACTGTGGCTGAATGCTGCAGCCCTGCACGTGTGCTTACTAATCAGGATGGCTCGAGAGGGTGCGTGCAATCCGGAGATAGTGAGGGATGCGGCTCGTGAGTACCAAGCAGCGCTCAACGAGCTCATTTGTCACACGGCGACATGCAACTGAAGTGGAGCTGCAATGTGCAGAGCACAATTCAAAGCGTATTGTTGCTAAATACGTACACATCATTTTTGAAAAGGATATCCAATCCCAAGTTTTAAGCATAAAGCAATTCTTTGAAGAGATGCTTAACTACGTACAAATAATGATAAATCGGACATAAACTGTATACTTGCCGCGAAATTTTTATTGTGTTTTCTCCTTAAAATATGTCTTAAAACACAGCTATTTACACGCACACACTATGCAGGCTTGCAAGTTTACACCTACGTACGCAAAAGCCATAGGGACCCAAACGAGGGGTTTTGCACAATAGCATTTATTCACATATTATTTTCACGTGTTATCTTGCAGCAATGGTACTCTCACATGCATGTGAATCAGTTACGTTCATTATTCTGCAATGCACAAGCATTCATACATTATTCTACAGTCAGCAGCTTTTTGTAACACAAGATGTGCGTACTTTTGAATACAGAAAGTTTGTTTCCTTTCCGGAAGCTAGTGTGATACATATACAAGGTCGCAAATGCCAGGATGGTAATTTATCAGTTCTGTGTTCAACGTCTTGCACACTGCTAGGTTTGACTAGTTTACGCTGAATACGATGCATTTATGTAGTCGCTTATACATTGGTGTTTTTCTGCTGAACTTTTTAGCCAAAGACAATGCAAGTCGGTAGCGTTTATGTGGGGGATGGTTAAGTTGCTTGAAGGCAAAAAAATGTAGCTCTCAGCTCCCGGAATGCTGCTGTCTAGGAAAATTCCATGTCCTAACGTGACTTAATGTAATCTTATTTCCGAGAAGCTAGTCGTTTTCCTGTAAAATGAAACCGAAAGACTGCTGTGCGTAAGGCCGTCTTACTGTTGTACGCTGCTTCTGTTGTCTATTTTTCCAGGAAACTATTTTAACATTCAGTGCAAAATTTGTACTAAATGTTGTAGCAAATTGTAAAACATTGTAATTATTGTATGCTGTGTGGTAAAATGTGTCCTGGACTACCTTACCTACCTAGTTAACAAGCAAAGTAAATACAATGTTTAATATATTCTGGTTTTATGGCAAAATGTGGAAGCATTAGTAACTGTATTTAGAGCACAACCTAGAGCTGTTTACTGAATTTCCTGTTTGCACTTATTTTTAAAATCGTTTTTTTCTCAAAACTTGCATTTTATCTGTCTTTGGCCTAGCACTCTTGTGTGGGGTCATTTACTGCACTGTTATAACTTGTTGATACTTGTGAACCTCTGCTATCTCTGAAAAAAACAAAAAAAATCTTGCTTTTTTTCCCACTTTTCTGAGATTTAAAAAAAGTTCAGTTACAGGCCTGCTGTTCTTGAACTGTTTGTAAGTTTCTTGGAGACCACTTTTTGCTTGGGCTAAAGGGAAGTATCTCTGATCAGTGGCAGTGAAAAACATTGAGCAGCATGCCTGCTCCTGTGGAAGTGGTTACTGACTTGAAACTGTAGTTTTATTGGCCATTTTGGGTCAATTCCAAACTCCTTCATCTTCCTCTCTTAAAACCCTCTTTTGTGCGATTTTGCGCGTTTTTGTGCATAGCGCAACAGCGGGCAGCGCCGCCTAATTGGGTTTAAACTATTCCTGGCTCCACAAAGTCTGCTATTCACTTTTTCCCTTAGAACTGCTCTATCTCTCAATTTAAACACCATATTCTCATTCTAAGGCCCTTCATTGGTCCAATTAAGTAATCCTACAAGTTAGCACTATTAAACCATAAGCATTACTTACTCTTATACTCTGTACGATTACCCTGTCCTCTATTGGTCCGTCTTAAATTCAGTTTCCCTATATTACTCCAGCATGTCCAAAGGTCAGTCAATGGTTTCCTCTCCAGTCCAGCTGGTGAATCTGGGAATTTTGAGGCAATGTTACAACTGTCTCATGTACACGGACAACCCTCTCCTCCTCCAAACAGGTTCAAATATATGTTCGAGATGCAACTATTTAGCCAAACTGGAGGCTGAGCTCTCTCATCTCAAAACTGGTGTAACCAGTCAGGAGGAGAAGGTAACCTCACACAACACAATTCCAGTATTACATAGTCCCACCACATCAGCGAACCAAACACATAAATACACAAAAAGATACTCAGAGGCTCTAAATAAACATCTACCTACGCAACAGAGACCTCCAAAGCAGACATCCAAGCAAACACTACCTCAAAACAAAACACACACAACACATAGCCCACAAAGTCAGTGTGCCAAGCAGCCACATCCCTTAAGGCTGAATAACACACCTGATACTCTTGTAATAGGTGACAATATTGTCAGACACACTGACGTCCCGCTCACCAGGCTGAATAAAGAGAAGGTCACGGTGGGCTGCTTGTTGGGTGCTAGGATCCGCCACATAACGCAAGCACTCAGGTCACTCCAAAGCAAATACAAATATGACTTGGTCATTGTACATGCTGGTGTGAATGACCTGAGACGTACCTCCCTGGACTACATGAAAAGAGACATAGAGGAGCTCTCTGATCATGTAGCCCAGGCTGGTATGACCCTGACCTTGAGCAGCATCTTACCCTCACCTAGAATGATGCCACAGTACAAAGACAAAATGATTGATTTTAACAATTGGCTAAAATTTTGGTGTCATTCAAAGGGGATCCAGTGTCTGTCAGCCTGGGATGACATGCTCGACAAGCCACGTTGCTTTGCTAGGGATGGCTTGCACCTGTCACCACTGGGCTTTCGGATATTGGCAAAGGCTCTTGCCACCCCCATAGTGCCTTTTTTAGGCAAGGCTCAAAAGTCAAACCCACCCCCATAGATAGCACAAGGAACAAGAAAGTAAGGGTAATGCTGCTTAACGCCAGAAGTCTTAACCTCAAGATGCATGCACTCGAAGCTCTCCTCAATATGGAGAACATCGATATCTGTGCAGTGACAAAAACCTGGTTCAAGGCTCCAGAGAGCACCCCAGCACTACCAGGCTATACCTCATATCATGCTTTTCGGCCCCAAAACCCAGACCGAACCACAAAAGGAGGGGGAGTTTCCATATTTATCAAGGATATCCACACCTCCAGGTTAGTGGCATTGCATGAAGTATCGGAGACCATCCATGTGCAACTAACAGTGGGCAAGACTGCTTTTCAGTTTATAGCATCCTACAGACCACCCTCTCAAAGTCAGGAATCCCACTCGGCTTTCCTGAAAACATTGGAGAACATGAAGATCTCTCCGAACACCATTATATTGGGCGACTTCAACTACCCAAACATTGACTGGGAGCACTACTCAAGCCCCAGCACCTTAGCCCAAAGGTTCCTGGAAATTATAAACTCAAATGCTATGGAACAACTAGTCACCACTCCCACAAGAGGGGACAACATACTAGACCTGATCATTACCAACAGGGGGACTCTATACTCCACACCAGAAGTATATCCTTCATTGGTAAGATCAGACCATAAATTAATTTCACTGGATGTCCACATCCCGACCCCACCCCCAGCCCAGAAAACTACAGTGAAAAACTTCTCAAAAGCGAACTTCTCACTTCTCAAAACCAAAGTGGAATCCTTCAAGGCCCCAGGGCCAGTGGAAACAAGGCCCAAACTTCAGAATCCTATATAAACGCATTCTATGGACATCTCCAGGAATGCATGGATCATGCTATCCCAAACAAAACCAAGACCCAATCATCCAAAGGGAGGCATCCAGTCTGGTGGACCCCTGCCATAAATAAACTGTACAACAGAAGGAGGAAGCTACTACATGATAGAGCAAAATCCCTAATAGGGAAGGCATCTCTGATCAGTACTAGCAAAAAATTACGATCCCTCATAAAATCCTCCAAGGCCAGCTTTGAGAGAAAAATTGCACAGGACACCAAAGACAATCATAAGGCTTTTTTCAGTTATGTTAGGAACCTGGGATGCACTCCCAGGCTTGTTCTGAGTTGATTCTAAATGACAAAAAATACACTGAACCCACAGACATCGCAAATATCCTGGCAGACAGGTTCAGTGCAAACTTCTCCACCCCCTCCCCCCCCCAAAGGAGCAAGTATCTATCCCGGCAGAGGGCTGCCTCCCAAACATCTCTGATGCTCAGGTGAAGGCTGCCCTCTCCAAAGCAAAAAACACTGCTTCCATGGGACCAGATGGTGTCCCAGGTTGCGTCCTACATGAACTCCAAGAACAACTAATCCCTCAAATAAAACAGCTATACAATCTCAGCCTCACTACAGGATATGTGCCCACAGAATGGCGTACAGCAACAGTGGTCCCACTCCACAAAGGCGGCTCCTCTATGGACCCTGGAAACTATCACCCCATAAGCCTGACTAGCTTAGTCAGCAAGGCTATGGCGAGGATTATCATGGAGCTCATAAACAAAGACATTGGGGACCTACAGACACTAGATCCTACCCAGTTTGGCTTTGTCAAGGGCAGATCCTGCCTTTTGAACCTGGTTGACTTCTTCGAAACAGTCACAAAAGCCATAGATGAAGGGAAGGTAGTCCACACAGCCTATCTGGACCTTGCAAAGGCATTTGACACAATACCTCACTCGGGCATCATAGATAAGCTATCCAGCTTAAATATAAACTCAAATGTCACAAGATGGGTCGCAAACTGGCTCAAAGACAGAACCCACAGAGTGAGAGTTGCTGGAGCCATGTCAGACTCGAAACCGGTCACAAGTGGCGTCCCACAGGGTTCTGTCCTGGCACCACTCTTGTTCGGTATATACTTCTCTGAGTTACAGGCAAACGTGAGAGGACTATGGCTCACCAAGTTCGCATTCTGTATTCTGCCCAATTCTGTATGGCTTACGCCACCCCTTGATTTGAGTATACTGTGCCCTTTTTAAGGTTTAGTTTACTGTGCCTCTGTCTAATAGTGACACGGGAGTAATCCCTGGGACAAACCTAGGATCCCCCATCCACTTATTGAGATTCTTCTTGAAGAGATTCAGTAAGGTGCTCTGCCTCACATGAACTGGAATTCTATTCCAGAGCGAAGGGAGCCTCTGGGTTATGAACCTGTCCCTCCAGAAAGTTCTATTTATTTCTGTGCTGAGGTTCAAGTCCCTCGAGCATGTGGCTCTAAGGGATTTAGATTTACTGAGATGGAGCATGTCCATTAATTCTGGATTTGACATAGCTTTGTATGTCAGGCATAGATCGCCTCGAAGTAGGCGGTATGCAACTGAGTAGAGCTGGAGTTTTTTTAACCGAGCAGCATATGGCATCTGTTTGAGACCCTTGATCTTCTTGGTGAGATACTTTTGGGGTCTTTCTAATTGCTGCAGGTGTCAGGTAAGGTACATCCCAAAAGGGGCATTGTATTCTATGATGGGCCTGATGAGGGATGAATAAAGGGGCATGATTACCTCTCTTGATCTAGATGTGAAACCCTTCGTGATGAGGTGGACTATGTAGAAGGTCTTTCTAACCACATTGGCAATGTGGTTTTCAAAGGAGAGATTGCTATCAACTTGGGTCCCCAGGTCCCTAATAACTGTCTCTGTACTTAATGGGTTACCGCCTATGTGGTAATTTGTGGGCACATTGTTTTTGCCATAGGGTATGACTATACATTTTTTGGTATTTAGCTTTAAACCATGGTGCTGGCACCAGTTATCTGTCTCTGTGAGACCTTTTTGAAGGATGTTTGTGTCAGCTGGAGAGTTGATTATGGCACCCAGTTTGCAGTCGTCTGCGAACTTGGTGAACCATAGTCCTCCCACATTTGCTGTCTGCATCTTCTGAGGAGGGCGGTGGTGTGAAGCTGCTGATACCCTCCCTTAGGAGGTTGTAGTCAGCTTATGAGAAGTTTTTTTAGCCTGGTTATGGCTGGGGAGGGGTTGGGTGGGATAGAAACTTCGAATGAGACAGACCAATGAGCTGATCTCACCAGGAAAGAACATACAATGGGGGTGGTGCAGCATTACCCATGTTGGTGAGAACCAAGTCCAGTATGTTATTTCCCCTTGTGGAGGATGAGACCAGCTGGTCTAGTGCATTAGAACTGATGGAGTCAAGCAATCATTGGGTGCATGCATTAGTGCAGGAATAGTTCACCCAGTCTATGGTGGGGTAGTTGAAGTCACCAAGGATCAGGGTGTTAGGGGATATCTTGATGGAGTCAAGTAGGTCCAGGTAGAAGGAGTGGGTGTCCTGAGTCATGGAAGGGGGTCTAATGCTGACTATAACTTGGATGGGTGTTTTGCCAACTGTCAGTTACACCTGGAGTAGTTCCAGTGCATCATGCTGTTAAACCAATCTGGAGATGTGAATGTCCTTAATGAAGATGGGGAGTATAGCATAACATTGACAGCTTAGGTTGTCAAATCCAAAAACATTGACACCTAACCGTCGAAAGCTTACAATAGCAAATAGCCACATAATCAAATTCTTTCCTCGGGAAAGAATTTGAGTGGCCATCCGTAAACAAAATAAATAAACACACCCAAACATAGTGGGGGGCTTTGCCCCTCACCCCCCCAACTAAATATACCAACTCCAAGATCGCTCTACATTGGGGAAAGGGCAAATCCCTGATAACGGCCAAGCAAATTCTATCCAGAGGAAAGAATTCAATAAAGTGGCCATTCGCTATTGCAAGCTTTCGACTAGTAGGTGTCAATGTATGAGCATTCGATAACCTAAGCTGTCGACAATACAATAGGAACCCAAGATAGAGAATCCAACACCCTTAGTCTTTTTGACCTCATTTTGGGGTCGGAAAGTGTGGAATGAGGTATAGCCTATGAAGGCAGGGGTGTTCCCCGCAGCCCTGAACCAAATTTCTGTGACTGCACAGACATAGGCATCTTCCAGTGTGAGGAGTGCCTCCAGTGAGTGCATTTTCAGGTTAAGGCTCCTAGCATTGAGCAGCATGACCTTCAATTTGCTTTTTGACAGATTTTTTATGTTGGGAGATTTGGCTTTGGGATATAGCCCAAAAAAGGCACAGTGGGGGAGGCAAGATCTTTGGCCAAGATTCGGAACCTGAGGCGTGGCAGGTGGAGGCCATCTATGGCAAAGCATTGAGGCCTGTCAACCATGTCATCCCAGGCAGACAGATACTTGATCCCCTTGGAAAGAAACCAGAAACTAAGTCAATTGTTGAAGTCAATCATTTTTTGTTGGTATTGTGGTGAAGGTAAGATGCTGCTTAGGGCTAGAGTCATAGCTGTAACAAAAAAGCACACCAAACAGATAAAAACAAATCCAGCAACTTATAAAAGTTCCAGCAGGTAGATCACAGCCACCCAAACAACTCAGATATTGAGCACAGATAAATGCACAGATATGCCACTAACACTATAATAAGGCAAAGAGAAACCCTAGGCTAACAGTTCAACACAGAACTTCAAAGAAGTGATACAACCCCCAATGAAACCAGATGGACTACACTTCTAGCAAGCTAACTGCAGAGAGAGACAAAGAGACCACAATATTCAGTTAATATTCAATGAAACAAATACAATTTAGTACTATCACTGAAACAATGCAAGTACAAAAGAAAGTGTACTTAAATAGGCCTGTACATCCAGATGATTGCAGGTAGATCACAGCCAGCCAAACAGCTCAGATAATGAGCACAAATAAATGCACAGAGATGTCACTAACACTATTATAAGGCAAAGAGAACACCCCTATGCTAACAGTTAAACACAGCACTTCAAAGAAGTGATACAACCCCTAATTAAACCAGGAAGATTCCACTTCTAGCAAGCTAACTGCAGAGAGACCAAAATGTTCAATTAATATTCAATGAAACAATTAAATAAAATGTAGTGCTATCACTGAAACAATGCAACTGCAAAAAAAAGTGTATTTAAATCAGCTTGTACGTCCAGATGATTGCAGGTAGATTAAAGCCAGCCAAACAACTCAGATACTGAGCCCAAATAAATGCACAGAGATGTCACTAACACTATTATAAGGGAAATAAAAACCCTAGGCTAACAGTTAAACACAGAACTTCAAAGAAGTGATACAACCCCCAATGAAACCAGGTGGATTACACTTCTAGCAAGCTAACTGTGGAGAGACAGAGAGACCACAATATTCAATTAATATTCAATGAAACAAATAAATAAAATGTAGTACTATCAGTGAAACAATGCAGGTGCAAAAGAAAGTGTACTTAAATCAGACTGAACTACTCTCTTTTTCAGACACTGTTAACAAAGCCATAGATGCCGGTCATCCTACCTCAGTTTTACTACTGGACCTATCTAAGGCTTTCGACACAGTATCACATACTAAGCTGCTATATCAACTATCAAACTTAGGATGCTTCCTTGAATCCCTTAATTGGTTTACCTCTTACCTACAAAATAGAGAACAGTCAGTAAGGTGGCAAAATACACAATCTGATTACCAAAAGAACAACATAGGGGTCCCACAAGGATCCATTCTAGGACCAGTACTGTTTAATATTTTTATAAATGATTTACACAAAACCCCACACATTTTTATTTATTTTTTTATTTATTTATCATTTGTTGACCGGGAAAGTCCGACTAGGTTCCATAGAGCCTGTTTTCAGCGGAGGCCCGGGGAGAAATGCTCCAGATGCATGTCTTTGGAATGTGGGAGGAAACTGGAGTACCTGGAGGAAACCCACGCGAACACAGGGAGAACATGCAAACTCCACACAGAAGGTACGCCAGCCGAGAATCAAACAGGAGAACCTTTTGCTGTGAGGTGACAATGTTAACCACTGCACCACTGTGCAGCCCAAAACCTTATCCAATATGCGGATAATTTGACACTAGTATCCACCTCCAACAATTTTACAGATCTCCTCACAAACATACAAATAGCTTTCACTTCTGTTAAATCATGGCTCATCAATTCTCAACTAATGCTAAACCTCAAAAAACAAAACTATTACTTTTGTCTACAAAAACTCCAGACATTGACTTTAAAATATTTGCTAAAGATGGTACTGAAATAGAAATAGCGAAAACTGCCAAATTGATGGGAATAACAACAGACAACAAACTCAGTTATGAACCCCATATCCTCAATGCTTTAAAAAAACACATTTTAAATTAGGCAAACTATATCACCATAAACTCTACCTGGACAACAATACCAAAACTAAACTAGCCAGCACATTATGCATTCCCGCTGTTCTATATGGTAGTGCCATCTTTACCAACCTACACAAAATTCTTAAAAATAAACTACAATCATGCTACTATAAAATTGCCAAATTTGCATCCGGAACATCTTATCGCTTTCACCATTGCCAAGCTATCAGTACCCTTAATTGGGCAGAATTTTCCCACCACCTCCAGTATACCCAACGCACCATAGCACACAAACTAATGTGCAAACCCAATGACTGCCCTGTAATCAACTCAGTCCTACAAACATATATTCCTACCAGAACTCTAAGATCCTCTGAACCATAACTAAACCCAACAAAAGGGCAGGTAAATGTCTGTATTCCCATGGCACTGCAAAATTATGGACAACCTACCATCTCGCATAACCCAAATTGACTACGCTAAAACTTTTAAAACTGCCTTAAAATCTCACTACCTAGATAATCCATTGTGTACCTGCCACACAACCACCCTAAATACCTATTTACTAACTTTTAACTTCTAAGATATGCAAAATACAACAAATGTCCACATTGTTCCTTCAGGTGTAACATTTTCTGTATAAACCCTTATGAAATGATTATATTGTTTTATATTTGCCTCACATACTTGCTGTATTAGAAATATTTGTTAAATTTATGTTCTAATAGTTGTCAACGTCTAACTGTTTTTACATTTTTTTCTTTGTTATTGCATAAATTTATTGTATAAACATATTTTAAGTGTACTATGGAGTATTTCTTCCTGGACCTCCACTGAAAATGAGTTTCTAACCCAGTGGACTTTCCCGGTTAACAAATGTCAATAAATAATAAATAAATTGGACTCCAAAATCTGTCATATGCTGCCAGATTGAAGAAACTCCAGCTCTATTCAGTCGCATACCGTCTGCTCAGAGGTGACATGTGCCTGACATACAAGGCCATGTCCAACCCGGAATTAATGGACATGCTCCACCTCAAAAAATCCAAATCCACCAAAACCACTAGAGCAAGCGACTTAAACCTTAGCACGGATATAAATAGGACATGCTGGAGGGATAGATTTATCACTCAGAGACTCCCTATGCTGTGGAATAAAATCCCGGTCCATGTGAGGCAGAGCACCTCGCTGGCTCTGTTCAAGAGAAATCTTGACCTGTGGATGGGAGATCGTAGGTTTACCCCGGGAATCATCTCTGTGTCACTGCTGGACAGAGGCACAACAAACTAATGGGCACAGTATTTTTTCATATAAGGGGTGGCATAAGCCACAAAACTTTGGGCTAGGCTTATAAATGCCTTAGGGCAGATAGCCTAGTATAAACCTATGAACCTATGAACCTATAATTATACGTCCAGATGATTGTAGGTTGATCACAGCCAGCCAAACAACTCAGATATTGAGCACAAATAAATGCACAGAGATGTGACTAACACTGTTATAAGACAAAGAGAAACCCTCTAGGCAAACAGTTAAACACAGAACTTCAAATAATTGTTGCAAATCCCAGTAAAACCAGATGGCTTACACTTCTAGCCAGCTAACTGCAGAGAGACACAGAGACCACAATATTCAGTTAATATTCAATGAAACAAACAAAATGCAGTACTATCATGGAAACAATGCAGGTGCAAAAGAAAGTGTACTTAAATCAGCTTGTACATCCAGATGATTGCAGGTAGATCACAGCCAGCCAAACAACTCCGATATTGAGCACAGATAAATGTACAGAGATTTGACTAACACTATCATAAGGCAAAGAGAAACTCTCTAGGTTAACAGTTAAACACAGAACTTCAAAGAACTGATACAACCCCCCAATGAAACCAGGTGGATTACACTTCTAGCAAGCTAACTGCAGAGAGACAGAGAGACCAAAATATTCAATTAATATTCAACGAAACAAATAAACAAAATGTACTATTATGACTGCACCAATGCCTGTGCAAAAGAAACTGTACTTAAATCAGCTTGTACTTCCAGGTGATTGCAGGTAGATCACAGCCAGCCAAACAGCTCAGATATTGAGCATAAATAAATGCACAGAGATGTGACTAACACTATTATCAGGCAAAGAGAACCCCACCAGGCTAACAGTTAAACACAGAACTTCAAGGAAGTGATACAACCCGCAATGAAACCAGATGGCTTCCACTTCTAGCACGCTCAGTGTAGAGAGACCGAGAGACCACAATATTTAGTTAATATTCAATGAAACAAACAAAATGCAGTACTATCATGGAAAAAATGCATGTGCAAAAGAAAGTGTACTTAAATCAGCTTGTACTTCCAGATGATTGCAGCTAGGTCACAGCCAGCAAACTAGCTCAGATATTGAGACAAATATATGCACAGAGATGTGACTAATACTATCATAAGGCAAAGAGAAACCCTCTAGGCAAACAGTTAAACACAGAACTTCAAAAAAGTGATACAGCCCCCAATGAAACCAGGTGGATTACACTTCTGGCAAGCTAACTGCAGAGAGACAGAGAAAGCACGGTATTCAGTTAATATTCAGTGAAACAAACAAAATGCAGTACTATCACGGAAACAATGCAATTGCAAAAGAAATTGCACTTAAATAGGCCTGTACATCCAGATGATTGCAGGTAGATCCCAGCCAGCCAAACAACTCAAGTATTGAGCAGAAATAAATGCACAGAGATGTGACTAACATTATTATAAGGCAAAGAGAACCCCCCTTAGGCTAACAGTTAAACACAGAACTTCAAATAAGTGATACAACCCCCAGTGAAACCAAGTTGCTTGCACTTCTAGAAAGCTAACTGCAGAGAGACAGAGAGACCACAATATTCAATCAATATTCACTGAAACAAATAAATAAAATGCACTACTATCACTGAAACAATGCAGGTGCAAAAGAAAGTGTACTTAAATCAGCTTGTACTTCCAGATGATTGCAGGTAGATCACAGCTACACAAACAGCTCAGATATTGAGCACAAAATGGACAGAGATGTCACTAACACTATCATAAGGCAAAGAAAAACCCTCTTGGCAAACAGTTAAACACAGAACTTCAAAGAAGTGATACAACCCCCAGTGAAACCAGGTGAGTTACACTTCTAGCAAGCTAACTGCAGAGAGACAGAGACCACAGTATTTAATTAATATTCAATGAAACAAATAAATAAAATGCAGTAGTATCACTGAAACAATGCAAGTGCAAAAGAAAGTGTACTTAAATTGGTTTGTATTTCCAGATGATTGCAGGTTGATCACAGCCAGCCAAAAAGTTCAGGTGGTGAGCACAAATATATGCACAGAGATGTGACTAACACTATTATAAGGCAAAGAGAAACCCCCTGGGCTAACAGTTAAACACAGAACTTCAAAGAAGTGATACAACCCCCAGAGAAATCAGGTGGCTTCCACTTCTAGCATGCTAACTGTGGAGAGATTGAGAGACCGCAATATTCAATTAATATTAAATGAATCAAATAAATAAAATATAGTACTATCACTGCAATAATGCAAGTTGAAAAGAAAGTGTACTTAAATTAGCTTGTATGTCTAGATGATTGCAGGTAGATCGTAGCCAGCCAAACAGCTCAGCTATTGAGTACAAAACAGTACCTACTGTGTACCTTGACTTGGCCAAGGCGTTTGACACAATTCCCCCTCAGATGTCATAAATCAACTCACAAAACTAGGCATAAAGCCCTATGTCACCAGATGGATAGCCAACTGGCTAATGAACAGGGCATGTGGTTAAAGTGTGTGAATCCAGATCCAGCAAGAGACCACTTGCTAATGGTGTGTCACATAGCTCAGTACTGGGACCTCTCTTGTTCAGAATATACTTCTCTGAAGTCAAAGCAAATGGGAAAGGCCTCTGGATGACAAAATTTGCCAATGACTGCAAGCTGGGGGCAAACACTGAATCCACCAATGATGTAGATATCCTTCAGGAGGGTCTCAATCAGACAAATGAATGGTGAGCTATCCCTGATCTACAAAGCACTCACAAATCCAGCCATGATGGAGCTGCTATGCATCATCAAGGCAAACGGCATGAGGTTCACCAAATATAGGGATCTAAACTTACTCAGCGACACAAATAAAACATGCTGGAGACAGATATGTGTCTCACCGACTGCCCCTTCTTTGGAACAGGCTTCCTATTCACATTAAGCAGGGCCCTTCACTGGCCCTTTTCAAATGCAGTATGGATCAATGGATGTGGAATCACAAGTTCACACCTGGGACAGTCCCTATGTCCTTTATAGATAGGGGCAATCTGTAAGATACTGAATGCACAAGCAAAAATCCATGACATCCTCTTGCCCCTGGGGCCATATATTGGGTCAAATCAAGTTATATTGGCAAGGCTTGTGAGGCCCTTAAGTCATTAGCCTATTAATCTCATATAAACCTATGAACCTATGATAGGATATATAAAAGAGACCTTGGGTATGGTAATCACTATTGAGGAAGACTGGTGGTAGGATACATAAGAGAGCCCCACAGTGTGGTAAACACTGCAGATGAGAAGGAGCAGTGGGATATATAAAAGAGACTCTGGGTACAGTAATCACTGCTGAGGATGAAATGTGGTAGGACAATAAAAAGAGACCCTGGGTATGGTAATCATGGCTGATGAAGAGGTGTGGTAGGATGCATAAAAGAAACCTTGGGCATGGCAGTCAATACTGAGGAGGAAATGTGAAAGGGTACATAAGAGAGACAGTTGAAAAATTATATTGAGCTCTCTCTGCTTACTGTTTGCTGCTTCTTGCTGTGGGATTTGAAGTGTTCTTAAGACACTCGGACTTGCTGGCTGGATTCTGCTAAAATTCAAAGTCTGGTTATATTTGCATTCACAGTCTGTCGCATACAGAAACTTGCAGAATATACACTGATAAGAGAATATACTTTGCAGCACCTGTCTTTAAGTGCAGTAACCAATAACTTTTATAATAAACCAAACTGGACAAACGTTACAGTTTAAAGTACTGTTCCACTTTACTTCTCATATAGTACAGATGATGTGAGAGATATAACATTTACCTCAGGACACCAAATGTGTCCCTACCATACCCCTAACATAACTAGATTTAATACAGACTTTTTATACATATTTTAGTTAAACACACACTCTCTTGGTTTTGGAAAGATACTGCCTTGATGACGCAAATGCTAACACATCTGTTCTTGTCCAAATGCTGATAAGTAAACTGTCTTCAAGGAAACGCCTTGTGGATTAGAAAAGCACATTTTTAAACTTTCTTAGAAAAGCATGTCCTGTTGTCCAGTAAAAGCAGATTACATTCTTGTCATGTCTGTAAGAAGTTCAGCTTTCTTGATGTGTGTGTAATACACTCATAAGCAAGTTCCTTATTTTTTTAAGCCACAGTCATTTAGCATGGTTGCTGATCACATATTACTAAACTCTGTTTCTGCATTTAAGCAAACTTTTTCTTTCAGCATATTTAATATCTAACAACAGTGAGGTCCGTAATCACTGCTGAAAAGGAAGTTGGTAGGATATATAAGAGAGAGACCCGGGGTACAGTAATCACTAGTGAAGAGGAAGTCGAAGCAGAACACACAAAAGGAGTACTGGATCTGATACTCAGCACTGCAAAGAAAGTGAAATAGAAGAAACGATTGAGATTTTGGACATGGTACTCACCCCCACGGAGGACATGAACTAAGATTCATAAGGGAGTCTTTGGCAGACAGTAATCAGAAACTTTAAAAATTAGTACAGTGATGTGTATAGCATGAGTTTCTTTGAGATAATCCACTTTTTAACTCTGAAATAAATTGTACTTACATTACCTGGAGATGCTATATAAGCAATCATAATTGTATCCCTTTGTACAGAGAGCCCTTCTCCCCAGATAACTCCGTAAAGGAGCCTTCAGATCAATATTAACTCAGTTAACAAAAAGGAAGTAGAGAAACATGAACACATGGAGGAGAAGAATCCGACAAATTAAAGAGTACTTGAGTGGCAACATAAAAAAGATTATTTATGCTTTGGCCTACTATTATAAAGTAGTAAACAGTGCTACGTTAGTCACCATCAGGGAATGTAAGAAGCATTATAGAACGATAAAGTGGTACTGATTTGCAAGGAAATCAGTTGAAGAAACACAAAACAGACTGCATGCCTGTGATAATGAACTCTAGATAGATGAGTTAGATGAGTATAAGATGAGAGAGGTCCATGCCAATTTCATAAGATGGGTAGTACCAGGAATGGACAAGCCATTGGCAGTTGTGACAAACTGGGTGAAAAACACTGCACATGTATGTTAGACAAAGGAGGATGTGTAGTCATGATAATAATCTGTTAGAAGATGATAGGAGAATACAAGAAGCTTTCCTCAACAAGGCAGATGCTCTCAATTTTTAAATTACAAAGCAACGATCCATATAGGTCTGTACAGAGTATAGCGAGTGGTTAATATACAAACAAATTTCAGAGTGCAGTATGGTCAGATAGTTATAGAGCCTGAGAAGGACAAGGAACAGTTACTACTGCATCTGCTATCTGAGTTTCATCATGAAGTAAGAGAGACTAGTGGGAAAGAAAGTGTCATGGAGGGCACATTGCATTATACAGACACATTCTTTAGAGGTGATCATGCAATAGCAAAGGGAAAAATTAAACTGGATTTGGGTGCTACATTACTAGAAAAGATATGAGCAGTTATAGCAGGAGGTGTCTTTGGACTAGGAGTAACACAGTGATGGAATGTTGACGCATTCATTTCCAGAACCCCGTGGATTAAGTAAGAGAGTGAGGCATTGTCAATGAAGGCATAACAGAATAATGGACCATACGGGGCAGATAGTGAGACAGAGGGATTCTTGAGACATAGGTTACCCTGTCGCAGTAGGGCGCAGTTGCATTATATGCAAATTGAGTTCACCTTAGAACTCCTGCTGAACTTTCACAGAAAAAGGGCTCTGCCTAGCCAGACTGTCCCATTCAACAAATGAAGAAAAAAAAAAACATTAACTGCATATTAAAACTATCCACCTTTTTTCATAACTACTTCAGACTGAGCAGGCAAAATAAATAATCACTTCTTTGACTTTTGACTGAACAGAGGAAGACTTAACTGACAACTTATTTAGCAGATGAGTAAAACAAACTGTTTATCAATGTTTGAATTAAGTTAGTTATACTGACTGGGAATACTGAGAATTGCATTAGGTCTTTTAAGATGGTTTGCTGATATAAAAATTGCTATTCAAATTGTTTATAACTTACTAAATGTCATCCATCTATCAATTTTTCTTAACCTCTTGTCCTGGAGACATCCATCCATCCATTTATCCATTCACTTTTCTCAACATTTGTCCAGATGACATCCATCCATCCATCCATCCATCCATCCATCCATCCATCCATCCATCCATCCATCCATTTTTCTAAACACTTGTCCTGATTACAATCATGTTGATAGCAAGATGGACAGGGCATACTAGACTTCTTTATCCCAAGCAACAGTCTCCATCCCATTCTGTGGGATCCTAAAGTTTTCCCAAGAAAGTTGACAGATATAATTCCTCCATGTCCTATGTCTGCTTCAAGGCCAACTCCCAGTAAGCTATGCATGGTAAATTTACACAGATGGCAATCAGAAAGCATCCACATAAATTAGCCAAACATTTCAACAGACTCCTCTCAAAACTGAAAGCTCAGCAGTTCTAACTTAAGATTCTCCAGATTGCTTAACTCCTTACTGTGCCATAGAGAATGAGCCCAGCTGTCCTGTGAATAAACATCATTATCACCATTTGTATCAGTGATTCAGTGATCCCATCTTTTCAGTCACTACCCAAAGGTCACGGCTGCAGGTGAGGTTGAGAAAATGGACTCTCTGGTAAACTAACATCTCCATCCTATGCTTCAGCCTTTGCTTCACCACCACAGACTGGACAATTTCATAGACTGGTACAGCTTGTTCTGTACTACTACCATTATATCCCTCCATGGGTAGTTGCATGCCCTCTATCTTATTTACCTCACTTGTGGCCTGCACCCTTCAATGCTTTTCTGTGATCAAGTTAAGTCATATCTAATAGTCTGCAGGAGGGAATCTACTGTTTGGTAAAAGGTCATGAATACTGTATTCATTTATAAATATGGAGAAAGCACATAGTTTAGAAATACAGGCTAAGTGAGCTATTCCTACTGTCCTTTCAAATTTCTGAACAATTTGTGCCAGCTAATGACATGTGGATGTAAATAATTACTTGAATCTGTAGCAGTCATGTACAATTTTCTGTTGTTTAACTCTAGTAAAGGTTGTTGGACAGACTCTAAAAGCTTTGGATAAAAAGTACATTTATAGGTCTGCTCAGGGGGCTTCTTACATTAAACAATGAGACAAATATCAATGAAAATAGCTTGATTGGATGACAAAAGAACTGTATGAACAACATGATTTAGAAACAATGTGAAAGCAAGCAAATAGTTATAGCAGATGGTCATTGATAAAGGAAACAACAAATATTTAAAGATGCCTTAGGTTTCCCTTTCTGAATTGTTTCAGTGTGTCTCTTCTCGCTTTCTCTCTCTCTCTCTATATATATATATATATATATATATATATATATATATATATATATATATGCATGTGTGTGTGTGTGTGTGTGTGTGTGTGTGTGTGTGTATGTGTATGTATGCATGTATGTGTGTATGTATATATATATATATATATATATATATATATATATATATATATATATATATATATACCCAAAGGCATGCTGTAGGTGGACTGGACACTAAATTAGCCCTAGGCATGAGTGTGTGCGTGTGTGTGCCTTCTGTGGAAGGTTGGGTTCCCGGCTGGCAACTTGAAGCTCTAAAACTCCACTGCCAATCATGAGCAGAGAGATGATCTGCTGTGGCGACCCCTAACCGGGAGAAAGCCGAAAGAAGAAGAAGATACATATATATACATATATATATGGGTATGTAACATTTAATCTATGACATATTTCATCTACAAAAAAAGTTTTTTTTGATAGAAAAAGTGTGTAAAACTATAGAAAATCACAGGTGGTGTGGTAATGGATCATAGGAATTACAATGCAAATTAGTGTTGATCACTGTTTGTTCCTTGGTAATGCCCACAGTTATGTTCTATCTCTTTCTCTAGAAGTTTGTGTTCTGGCTGTGAGATTCGACATTAGGACTTTACAAACCTCTTTTAAACCTCTTTTGTTTCACTGTTTATATATTTTTTTCTTTATAGTTGCCTTCACATGAGTATGTATCTTTATGTGCTTTCTGCTGGCATGCATAACCTCTACACCACATCTTTAATTATTTGCATCCAGTTTGAAAAGTGCTATAATTGTTTTCTGTATTTCTAACATCTTTTTATTTCATCAACAGTTGTAAACATTTTTCTTTTTATAAAAGACTCTGATTAGTAAACTTTGCACTATTCCTTTAAAATAATCTGCAGAAACCTGCAACAACTGGAGAGGCTGCAAAAGTACTTCACAAAGAGGATCCTAGGCCTTAAACACTTGTCCTATATGAACAGACTCAAAAAACTCCAACTATTCTCAGTCTCATATCACCTACTTAGAGGCAATCTCTGCTTGACTTACAAATCCATGTCTAACCCAGTGCTATTAGAAATGCTACATCAAAAGAAATCCCTGTCTGTGCACATCACATGCTCCAGAGACCTCAACCTCATTACCACACTCAACAGAACATGCTGGAGGGACATGTTCATAACCCAGAGATTGCCCATGCTATGGAATAGACTTCCCCTACATGTTAAGCAGAACACCTCACTGGCCCTCTTCAAGAGAAATCTTGATGAGTGGATGGGAAATAGAAAACTCACCCCTGGGGATCACTCCAGTGGCTCTACTCTACAGAGGCACTGAGAACCAAGGTCAGGTGGCATGATACCAGGATAATCCTATGGGCTAGGCTTGTAAAGACCTCAGGGTCATTAGCCTAGTACACACCTATGAACCTATGAAAGATACATAGGTGATTTATCTCTCCCAGAAGCTGGTTTTCTTTCCAAAATTATAATGTCCTTAGAACATTTTTGACTAGAAAGCTTTCTAGCAACTTTGTAACTCTAGTTATTATGTAATTGTATTTATCTACAGTACTAAGAACTGACTGTGACTTTTTAAAGAACTTTATTAAATTATCACTTAAGACATAGGCATGCATACATTAGTTGAAAAGAAAACAAACCATATTGACATTTTTCATGTTCATCCATTATACATTATGTATATGTTATCTTTCTAATGTAAGAGTTGAAATATTCTGTTTTCAGTAATGAAAAGGTTAAAATTGGCTTTCAGTGGCTATTTCTGAAAATGTAAAATAAATATTCTGCTTTTCAGTGTAGTACAGAGTGCACTTAGTTTAAACTCTTGGCAAAAGCATTTAGCTTGGCATTCATTGTTATTAGAAGTCCGAAGTAAAATGTTTTATCTTTTATGAACTATGCCGTTTGTGAAATTCTCTATCTACAAGCAGGTCAAGATGAACTCTTGTATGCAGCTGTGTCTCGTCAACAGGGTGTGCAAGATAAGAGCAAGGCTGAGGAGTTATCCTTCAGGAACAGAATGTTTCAGATATGGAGAATAAACTGTCAGCAAACCAGCTTCAAAGGAAAGACATATTATTCTGGAAAATTCTCTAAACTGCTGAGGCAGGCAGAAAAGACACTATAAAGATTGCACTTTTTCTTTTGTATCCGAGACTTTGATTCTTACAGATCTGATGCTGCAAGCTGAAGTACGGCTTTGCTATTTGTGTATATCTTTCATTGTTATACTAGATGTCTACTTCGTATGCATTAAAGAATATCATATCAGATGAACTGTCTCAGTTGTTTTCATTGAATATTGGTGCACATTACCTTTTAGTGTATAACTATAAATTTTACAGCTAACAATAATTAGTCACTCTAGCATTACATAAATTATTCATTTTCTCCCTTCTCTTAAGCCTAACTCATCCATCTGAACATTATTCTGCATGTATTGTTCACACAAATTACATTTATTTATATGTAATTTCCTCCTTTCCTTTTCTAAAGATTTCACTTCAAATTCTTTTATCTTCACTTATAGTTAGTTCAGATTTCAATTGCCCTTTTCTAGTGATTTATTTTTGGCAGCCAGTAGATGGGGAATAGGAAATGTACACCGGACCATGCAACCACGTCAGTTATAGACAGAGCTAGATTATAAATGCCTGGTCCTCAATGTCCTAGTTGGATATAGGACATCATTATTCTTTTGGGAAAACTTGACTAGGCTTAGAAAGACACCTGGGAGATTAGCCTAGTAACAATCTCTGAATCTATGAATAACATTAAACGTTTTACTATGTCTAGGCAGTTCATGTCTTAAGTCCCAGTTAAAAGAATAATTTCCTCAGTTACAACCATTAGCTCCCTTGTCATGTCTGACAGAGTATGGGGAATTTTTAAAATCTGCAAATGTGTTGCACTGCCAAAAAACATGTCCCCAGTTACCTTTCTCTTTTCCATCACACCTCTGGCATTTGCTATCCAACTGAGGAAAAACATTCAGGTCTTTGTTGCATATTTGGGAGCCATAAATATGTCTTCCCATTGTGCTTTTGTAAATTGGTAACTTTGTTGACAATTGTTGCATGCAGCTGAGATATATGTTTCCTCTAGGTAAAAAAGTTCCATCTGGATCAATACTTTACCCTGATTAACACATTGAAATCTTTCAATCAATCAATAAGCATTTCTGAAAAAAATATCCCTATTAGGTTCTGTGCAACCATGAGCTTGCCAATCACTTGCTGGAATGTGATCTCTTGGCCTTCACAGTGTATTTAAATCAATGTTTATTATTAATAACCTGATAAGCAACAAAATAATCATGGCAGAAGATAAAATACAATTAATATACTAATATACTAAAATGTTTTTTGTCAAAAACGGCACTACTGTTTACTTTTAGGTAGCATTAGTGCCGAACATAACAGTTGCTAGCTCTGTTTTCATTTTACCCATCATTGAAAAGATAAAGAAGTTTTAATGCTGCTGTAATGGTTTATAATTGGTCATCTTATTGACAAATTAAATTGAAATACACAGGATTTTTGTGACATAATAACAGAATGTTAAAAAGATAACAGAATGTTAAAAAGCTTCCTGTAGTATACAATGGCTTTGGATATCAATGAGGTAAGCAAAGTGGTCTAGATATCTCAGTTTTGTTTAATTTGTTTTATTTATTTATTAATACCAATCAGTGCGGGGCAAGTGTAGTTGTAGTAGCAAACTGAACTACATTATTGTGTCCATTATTTCTTATACTTTGGCAATCACAAATTTCAGGTAATCACCAAAAGTCGCTATCTGTTTTGGGGTATTCTGTAGATGAAAGAAAAAGGATTTAGGTGATCTTAATGGAAAAATCATTCATGCAGCTTAATAGATGTGAGGAAATGTCACTTGCACGTGAAGCCAATATATTGAAAATTATTACTGTTGCAATTTTCCTTAATTTCTTCCAAATCTAATATCAGAGGAGTGCACAGAACATGTTTATCTTTTTTGAAGTTCAGAGGCAGGCTGTATGCAAAAGCACATGGCAATTACATGGTAATTGTTGTACAATCATTGGTATAGCATATGTCTTCACAGTCTGTTTCTTATAATTTCCTCAAACCAACACATCAGAAATGGGCATAGGAAGTAGCTTTATTTTGTTAACTATGAGTAAAAGCAAAGATAAATGATATTACCCAATGTGGAACAATCACTGAGATAGCTTATTTGGCACAGTAAGTAAGTATGTGTGTATGCAGCTGATAGCAACAAATTGAAACAAATACTGTGGTCATTATTCTTTTTATTTTTATCACAAGCAGACATCAGAGGTTTTCATAGAACTTTGCTGTCTTTTGGGGACAGAGGTGATGCAGTAGTTTGTGTGTCAAAGGATAGGGTAGTGATGACAGTCATATGATTATTGATATAGCTAGTCAGATGCATGATATGTGTCTGATAATTACAAGATGAAATACAATACAATAACTGCAATATCTTCCATTTTTTTCTCAATGAGACATCAAAAGTGTACAGAATTGAGCTACATTTTAAGGACAATTTTTATGTGTAAAAACAAAGGGTGACATACATGATCCCAGGGAATAATCATTGATTTATTCTTAGGGGGGCAGTGTATGGCTGTGAGAGCAAAGTGATCATTATATTTAAGTGACCTCACAGTTAAAGGTGATGTAGTCTTTCAGAAGGGACACATTTCACTGGGGCAGATATATATGAAAGGAAATAAAGCTAATGTTATATTTTACAAACACAATGAAAACGTCTCCTGTTTTGGCTTTCAAGTTGTTAATTTATTATTATAATTTCACAACCTTCCTAATGCAAATGTCTTCAGATTTAGTTCACAATAAACCTGTACATTTTTACTTTTTCTCACAAGATTGAATAGGTAATATATGCAGTTATAACATATATTTGCTTTTGAACCATAAGAATAAAAAACACTATTTTTTTGCTCTCTAAAATTATGTTTTCATGCATTTAAAACAGTGTTACAATAAAAAGTGGGAAGCATTACTAGAAATGAATGCTTAGTCCTCAGAATTTCAATATATATAATCATTAATGGACCGGAGTTCCGCTGTGGCAACCCTTAACTGGGAAAAGCTGAAAGGCACAACAAATATATATATATATATATATATATATATATATATATATATATATATATATATATATATATATATATATATATATATGTATATATAAATATATATACACAACTATTCTATTCCCTTTGCACCTAAAAACATAATCTGCAGTTTATAACTGGTCTTTCAGATAGTTGTCTAAAACATTTTACTAGAAAATTCCAGACTTTTCCACAGCTATAACCCTTACTGATTATCTCCAATGTGTGTCGCCATCAGGATGTGTCAGGCTATTTATTTGCATTATACTCAATTTCTACTAGAAATTAGCATATAACTTCTATTCAGAGTTGTGAAATGCAGACTCTAGCTAGACTTCATCTTTACAGTGTTGTTATTATATCAGAACCAAAATATTATGGATAGTAACCCAACAGTTAAGATCTCTGCCTCACAGACCCAGGGCCTGGAGTTCAATCCTGATCACTAGTGATAGCATGGTGCATATATGGTCCTCTTGTATCTGTGTAGGCTTCCTATGGGCACTGTCATTTTTCCCACTTCCCAAAGGTTTGGGTTATTCTAAAGTTTCCATATATATTGAATCCATCCTTGCTTTTTTGACATGGATTATTGTTGAAAAACTGAAAAGGGTCCATGTTGACCAGTCTACTTACCTGATTAACAAATAAAATAAATAAATAAATCAATACGTTCATCAGGCAATGAAATTTCATGTTAATGCATTTAGGCCGAGACCTGAACAATAAGTAATGACAAAGGTAGTATGCTGACCTGTAACTCATGACAGAGATTTAGTTAAATCTTTGTTAGTATAAAGGCATTCTTGAATATCTTTTGTACCCAAGAATATTATTGATATTTGCAGAATTTTTTTTCTTTACTATGAACTATCTTAGGGGAATTGGCTATGGTGTCATGCATATGGGTGACAAATCAAGTATTTTACAAGACTTTGTTGTCACAATCTGCCACTGTACCTAGTTTTTAACTGGAGGCTAGTTCACTTCTGCTTAAAAGGCACATTGAAACTAATGTCCAAAAAATATGCACACTGACTTCTCATTACTGCAGAAGTAAACAGAGAGAGAGAAAAAACAGATTATAAATATTTCACCAGGCAACCGACATGTCTTACTGCATATTGAATAAGGGATGAACAACATATACTGACAAAAGCAATGTGCTAACACATAAATCAAGACTGAGATGTGATGAACTTAGTGGTGGTGGAATAATATTCCTAAGTGTGCTTTGTACTGAAGCACTTTACTAGAATTGTCCGACTTTTTTATAATGGACTGCTTAAGATAAGTGACATATAGCCTCCTCCTCTATACAGGTAGCAAATCCAGTGTTTTACAAGACTTTTGCTGTTACAGTCTGGCATTATGCCTGGCTTGCACCTGAGAGGTATTTGACCACTTCCCAAAAGGCAGGGTGCAACTACTACCCAGAATATATGTGCCCTAATTTCTAAGTACACCAGAAGTATAAAAAATCATAAATATGTCATCAGCCATATAAAGTGAGGTGCAAACACCGTGTACTGATAAAGATAATATTTTGACTTGTACATAAAGACTGAGAGGTAATGAAACCCTTGGTGTCATAATGGCATTCTTGAGTGATTTGTTCTCAAGTATCTCATTAGAATTTCCTGCATTTTTTTATAATGACCATCTGTAGAGGAACTGGCATAGGTTTCCTATGTAGAGGTAGCAAAATCCAATTTTTCAGAAAAGTTTTGTTGTCATAGTTTGATATTATACCTGGCTTCTAACTAGGAGCTTATTGATGTCTGCTCAAAAGTCTGGGTTAAAATAATAACTAGAATATAGGCACAATAATTTCTGATCACATCAGAAGTGAGATACCTATATATTTCACCCGAATATATATATATATTTTTTTATTTGTAACATGTTGTGGCTAAAATGCCATGCTTTCAAACAGCTGAAGTGGTGCAGTCAAACTCAGTGCTGACCTGCTCTGAAATTCTTGAAGGAAAAAGAGCAATCTTGCATGCATTATATAGCCAGCACCCTGTTGTTATGACCTGTAAGTTTCATAATGAAACCTCAAAAGAGTGATGATAAACAGCCTTTTATTTATAGGCACCAGATGCATTGGTCTACAGGCCCTTACTGCCCTGACATTCTGCATTACACATAGTTCCCATTCAGAGTGGACTTCTTTGTGAGCAGAGTAGAGTTATGACTGGTAATGCTTTACTGAGTTTTCACTAAATCAGAAGCAAAAAAATATATATTTATTTTGAAAACAGATTTTATTTCATCACTGGAATTATGTCCCCCTGCAACATTTACACTGATATGCAGTAAAGTACATTACATGCAGATAAAGTTGTGCATGTATCTTTATACCTGGAGTCACCAGGTAAGTGCATGTTGTAGCTAAGGTCATGACACTGCATATTGAGAACTTTGTTCTAATATTTCATATGGTTACAGTGAAATAACTCTCTATTGCTCGGTACAACCTGTAGTCTTATCCATTTGGGTGCTCTTTTTTTTGCGTTTCGGTTCTTAAAATATGTACAGTTTGCATTTTTTCAGGCTGACAAATTCAACATTTGTCTGAATAATATCATCAGCATGGTTGTATGAAATGTGAACCAAAAATAATCTTTTCACAGAAAAATAAATCACATAGGTTCATAGGTTGGTACAAGGCTATCTGCCCTAGGGCCTATACAAGCCTAGCAAAAACAATTCCCTGGATATTTCTTTCCACAATATTTACTTCAATGGACCCCTGTCTAGCAGGGTGACTGATGTGATCCCCGGGGTGAATTTCCTATCTCCCATCCAGTCATTAAGGTTCCTTTTGAAGAGGGCCAAGGAGGCGCTCTGCTTGACGTGTATTGGCAGTCTATTCCAGAGTATGGGGAGTCTCTGGGTCAGGAACCTATCCCTCCATCATGTTTTGTTTATTGTGATGACAAGGTTTAGATCTCTGTAGCGTGTGGCTCTGAGAGATTGGGATTTCTTTAAGTGGAGCATGTCCAACAGCTCAGCATTTGACATGGCCTTGTATGTTAAGCAGAGATTGCCTCTGAGTAGACGATATGCCACAGAGTATAGCTGGAGCTTTTTTAGATGGTCAGCATAGGGCATCTACTTTAGGCCTGTGATTCTTTTAGTGAGGTATTTCTGTGGTCTTTCCAGCTATTGCAGATGTCTTGTGAGGTACATACCAAATGGGGTGTTATACTCTATAATGGGTCTAATGATGGACGAGTACAGTGGGACAGTGACCTCCTTTTTCTAATTGAAAAGCCCTTACTGATGAGGTGTGCCACATAGAAGGATTTCCTGACTGTTGTGGCGATTAGGTTATCGAAGGTGAGACCACTATCCACCTGTGTCCCTAAATCTCTCGTCACACTTTCGGTGTTTAGTGTACTGCCACCTATGTGGTAATTCATGAGTACATGGTTTTTCCCAAAGGGGGATAACTATACATTTCTTGGAATTAAGCTTGAGCCCATGGCTCTGGCACCAAGCAGCTGTTTCTGTAAGGCCCTTTTGTAGAATATCCACATAATTTGAGGATTCAATAATGGCTCCCAGTTTGCAGTCATCTGCAAACTTTGTTAGCCAGAGTCCCTTAGGGTTGGCCTGTACTTCATTTCTGCATTTTTGTGTTAGAGCAAAATGAGTAACTAACAATATGTGAAAACAAAGAGCAATGAAAATAGAAATAGTAAACATGAAATAACTATTTTCCAAAATAATAAAATTAGAAATTTCAATCCTAGTAATGCCATAAAACAAGGCTTTTGTTCCTCCTACATGCTCATATCTCTTTGCTGATATATACAGAACTCCACAATTGCACAACAGTGGGGGAAGAGACAACCACTACATTCCACCACAGAGGTACCACACAATTAGAGGGTGTGCATGGGCCACACACGCAGAATATCAGTAAGCAAGCAATAATGCCTGACAGTGTGTGTGTGTGTGTCCTATGGTATAAATAAGCCATGTCCAGGGGTGTTCTGAGGCCAGCCAGAGCAGATGGTGGGCCTATACACCCCAGGAATGGCATTATTTATCCAATAACACACACCCTGCAGGATATTATAGAGGATGGACTGTAATATTTTTTGTATTTTTTAATTACTGTATAACTTTGATATATTTTGGTAGATTAGTTTAAAACTGTTTAATTTTGCTTGTATTTAAGCCTCACATTTGCAATGCATTTAACCTCAGTTAACCGGAGCTTTTTGGCTTTTCTGCCTTAATCCAAGGCATCAAAGAGAAATATCAAGAAAATAAGTATATTTTATGTGTCTAGTTCACTTTTTAAATTGCATTATGTCTGATCACTGTATTTTCTTCGCTTTTTTACTGTTGTGACTGCATATTTTATGCACTTGTTTTCAACTGTATTTTTAGCCTAGATAGCATAGCCTAGATTCAGACCTGCTGAATCTGGCCTGTTTTTGTTACACCTGAGCATTAAACCAGCCATCTAACATTAAGGAAGGCTCCACTGCACCCTTGTAGCAGAAAAGTGTGGATCCAGCTTTGTCTGGGCTGAGGATTGCTAGAATAAGGTTCATTATGTACGTTCCTGTTGATAGATTACTTTAAGACTGTTTAATTTGACCTGTATTTAAGACTCATGTTTTCATGGGGCTGCACTCATTTTACCAGAGCTGCTCAGTGTTTGGCATCTTTTGTCAGAGGTCCAGAATGATTCTGTTTTAATCGAAGGCATCCAAGAGAAATATAAAGAAAATGGGTATATTTTGTGTATGTATTGCACTTTTTAAATTGCATTGTGTCTGATGATTGCATTTTTTTCTGCTTTTTTACTGTTGTGACTGTATATTTTCTGCACTTGTTTTCAGATGTATTTTTAGCCTAGATAGCATAGTCTAGATTCAGACCTGCTGCATCTAGCCTGTTTTTGTTACACTTGAGCACTAAGCCAGCCATCTTACATTAAGAAAGGCACCTCTGCACCCTTGTAGCAGAAGAGTGTGGATCCAGCCTTGTCTGGGCTGGGGATTAGATTCATTGTGTACTTTCCTATTGGCAGATTCATTTATAAACTGTTTAATTTCACCTCTATTTAAGCCTTGCATTTGCTCATTCCTGGGCATTATGCAACAGGGGTTACTGCTTCCCTGTAAAGACACAAAACCCTTGAAACACAATTTCTCCTTAGACAGCTGTCATTAGAACTCTCTCAAGCTTCTCTGTTTCACTAAAGGCAACTTAGTTGTGCAATGAGCAGCAGTGCCATACCCATCATCCACAGCCCTCAGCAGCGATGCTATACCCATCATCCACAGCCCGCAGCAGCAGTGCCATACCCATCATCCACAGCCCGCAGCAGCGGTGCCATACTCATCATCCACAAACCTCAGCAGCAGTGCCATACCCATCATCCACAGCCCTCAGCAGCAGTGCCATACTCATCATCCACAGCCCTCAGCAGCAGTACCATACTCATCATCCACATCCCTCAGCAGCAGTGCCATACTCATCATCCACAGCCCTCAGCAGCAGTGCCATACTCATCATCCACAGCCCTCAGCAGCAGTACCATACTCATCATCCATATCCCTCAGCAGCAGTGCCATACTCATCATCCACAGCCCTCAGCAGCAGTACCATACTCATCATCCACATCCCTCAGCAGCAGTGCCATACTCATCATCCACAGCCCTCAGCAGTGGTGCCATACCCATCATCCACAGCCCACAGCAGCAGTGCCATACCCATCATCCACAGCCCTCAGCAGCAGTGCCATACTCATCATCCACAGCCCTCAGCAGCAGTGCCATACCCATCATCCACAGCCCTCAGCAGCAGTGCCATACCCATCATCCACAGCCCTCAGCAGCAGTGCCATACCCATCATCCACAGCCCTCAGCAGTGGTGCCATACCCATCATCCACAGCCCTCAGCAGCAGTGCCATACCCATCATCCACAGCCCTCAGCAGCAGTGCCATACCCATCATCCACAGCCCTCAGCAGCAGTATCATACTCATCATCCACATCCCTCAGCAGCAGTGCCATACTCATCACCCACAGCCCTCAGCAGCAGTGCAATACCCATCATCCACAGCCCTCAGCAGCAGTACCATACCCATCATCCACATCCCTCAGCAGCAGTGCCATACCCATCATCCACAGCCCTCAGCAGCAGTATCATACTCATCATCCACATCCCTCAGCAGCAGTGCCATACTCATCATCCACAGCCCTCAGCAGCAGTGCCATACCCATCATCCACAGCCCTCAGCAGCAGTGCCATACCCATCACCCACAGCCCTCAGCAGCAGTGCCATACCCATCATCCACAGCCCTCAGCAGCAGTGCCATACCCATCATCCACAGCCCTCAGCAGCAGTGCCATACTCATCATCCACAAACCTCAGCAGCAGTGCCATACCCATCATCCACAGCCCTCAGCAGCAGTGCCATACTCATCACCCACAGCCCTCAGCAGCAGTGCCATACACATCATCCACAGCTCTCAGCAGTGGTGCCATACTCATCATCCACAGCCCTCAGCAGCAGTGCCATACTCATCATCCACAGCCCTCAGCAGCAGTACCATACTCATCATCCACATCCCTCAGCAGCAGTGCCATACCCATCATCCACAGCCCTCAGCAGCAGTACCATACTCATCATCCACATCCCTCAGCAGCAGTGCCATACTCATCATCCACAGCCCTCAGCAGCAGTGCCATACTCATCATCCACAGCCCTCAGCAGCAGTACCATACTCATCATCCACAGCCCTCAGCAGCAGTACCATACTCATCATCCACATCCCTCAGCAGCAGTGCCATACCCATCATCCACAGCCCTCAGCAGCAGTACCATACTCATCATCCACATCCCTCAGCAGCAGTGCCATACTCATCATCCACAGCCCTCAGCAGCAGTGCCATACTCATCATCCACAGCCCTCAGCAGCAGTGCCATACTCATCATCCACAGCCCTCAGCAGCAGTACCATACTCATCATCCACATCCCTCAGCAGCGGTGCCATACCCATCATCCACAGCCCTCAGCAGCAGTGCCATACTCATCATCCACAGCCCTCAGCAGCAGTACCATACTCATCATCCACATCCCTCAGCAGCGGTGCCATACCCATCATCCACAGCCCTCAGCTGTGTCACCATACCCATCATCCACACCCCTCAGCAGCAGTACCATACTCATCATCCACATCCCTCAGCAACAGTGCCATACTCATCATCCACAGCCCTCAGCAGTGTCACTTACCCATCATCCACATCCCTCAGCAGCAGTGCCATACTCATCATCCACAGCCCTCAGCAGCAGTACCATACTCATCATCCACAGCCCTCAGCAGCAGTACCATACCCATCATCCACAGCCCTCAGCAGCAGTACCATACTCATCATCCACATCCCTCAGCAGCAGTGCCATACTCATCATCCACAGCCCTCAGCAGCAGTGCCATACTCATCATCCACAGCCCTCAGCAGCAGTACCATACTCATCATCCACAGCCCTCAGCAGCAGTGCCATACCCATCATCCACAGCCCTCAGCAGCAGTGCCATACTCATCATCCACAGCCCTCAGCAGCAGTACCATACTCATCATCCACATCCCTCAGCAGCGGTGCCATACCCATCATCCACAGCCCTCAGCAGCAGTACCATACTCATCATCCACAACCCTCAGCAGTGGTGCCATACTCATCATCCACAGCCTGCAGCAGCAGTGCCATACCCATCACCTACAGCCCTCAGCAGCGTCACTTACCCATCATCCACATCCCTCAGCAGCAGTACCATACCCATCATCCACAACTCTAAGCAGCAATGTCATACCCATCATCCACAGCCCTTAGCAGCAGTGCCATATACAGATCATTCACAGCCCTCAGCAACAGTTCCATACCCCTTATCCACAGCCCTCAGCAGTGGTGCCATACCCATCATCCACAGCCCTCAGCAGTGGTGCCATATCCATCATCCACAGCCCTCAGCAGTGGTGCCATACCCATCCTCCACAACCCTCAGTTGAACAACCCTCGATAGTCTAAGCACAATAAATTAACAACCTAGCCCCCTCCTTCCCCTAATAGTTCATATGGTAAAAACCTGCTATAATGGACAGGCAGTTTCCCACCATTTCTCCAGCCACCCTGATTGACATGGGAATACTGAGGCAATGTAGTAATATCCTCATGTATACTGACAACCATTTACTCCTACAGCAAACAAATACCGTGTGTGAGAGATGTAAGCACACTATGAAACTGGAATCACTTCTCTCATGTGACAACAAACCAGATACCAAACAGATTGTCAGCACATACTCTTCACCTCTCACACAAAATAAAGACATGACACATAGACCCACATAAACAGATGTACTCACTAGAAGTCTACCAAAAGTCCTGAGACCTCCCAAATGTAAACAAATTGCACAAACTGTTACTCAGATAGAAACCACTACACATAATAACATACAAATGTGTATCAACAAATAAGCTGCTCTAAACCTAATGTCCTGGTCAGAAGAGACTTCATAGTGAGACACACAGATGTTCCCCTCACCATGCTGGACAAGGAGAAGGTCATGGTCAGCTGTCTGTCAGGTGCCAGGATCCATCAGATCAAGCATGCACTCAAGTCACTCACCAATAAGTACTGTTATGACTCAGTCATAGTACATGTTAGGGTGAATGATTTAAGACATGCCTCTCTGGACTATATGAACAGAGACATGACTGAACTCCCAGATTATGTATCCCAGGCAGGTATGACCCTAGTGATAAGCAGCATTCTACCTTTACCCAGCATGATGCCACACGATAAACAGAAAATGATAAATTTCAGCAATTGGATTAGGTTCTGGTGTCAGTCCAGGGGGATCCAGTATCTGTCAGGCAGGGATGACATGGTCAGCAGGCCATGCTGCTTTGCCAGAGATGGTCTGCACCTGTCTCCCCCCTAGACTTTTGGATACTGGCAAAGGTGCCTGCCTCCCTCATAGTGCCTCTTTTAGGCAATGTCAAAGCAAAAACATTTCCGATGTAACAAAATCCACCAAAGACAAACTCAAGGTTCTATTGCTTAATGCTAGAAGTCTAAACATAAAGCTGCACTCCCTGTAAGAACTCCTCACCTTGAAAGATGATGATATATGTGCCATCACTGAGATATGGTTCAAGGCCACTGAAAGCACCCAGCTGTGCAAGGCTACAATGCCTTCCACACATGCAGACCTCAAAATGAGCAGGAAAAAACAAAGGTGGAGGGATATCCATCTACATTAAAGCAATTATACCTCAAGACTGGTCAAAAAACAAGCCACTCTGGTGGACCTCAAGTATAAACAGGTTATATAACAAGAGAAAGAAACTGATGTCTAAGAATAAGAGGTGACTGACTCAGCAGAAGAAGAATTCACTCTTAGCTTGAACAAGCAAATCAGAAGTCTCGTAATATCCTATAAAGTGAAGCATGATGCTAAAATAGCATCCCTATCTAAGGATAATCATAAGGCATTCTTTAATTATGTCTGAAATTTAAAAGGGAATGCCCAGCTATGTGCAGAACGGATAATAGATGGAACTACTTAGACTGCACCAGAGGAACTCACCAACCTGCCAGCTGACAGATTTGGTCAAGCTTCCTCTCCCTGGCTCCACCAGCCATACCCCAAAGTATACCCAACACTTGTCCTCTGCCTAGTATCTCTAGAGATGAGGTCCTATCTGCATTCTTCAAGGCCCAAAACACTGCCTCAATGGGAACTGATAGCATCCCAGGATGCTTATTAAACAATCTAAAACAGGGTCTAGCAGATCCACTTAGCATTTGCTTTAGCCATAGCCTAAGAACTGTCTTTGTCTGAGCAGTGTGGAGAACAGAAACAGTAATCCCCTTGCACAAAGGGGGCCATCAACAGACCCTGGACACTATAGACCCAGAAGTCTAACCAGTCTCTGCAAGGCCATGGAAAGAATTATCACGGACCTTATCAATAAGGACATAGGTGACCTTCAAACTCTAGACCAAACTCAGTTTGGCTTTGGTAAGGGTAGATCTTGTGTATTAAACCTAGTAGACATTTTTGAGAGTCACCAAAGCCCTGGATGAAGGTAAGATGGTGCATACCGCTTATCTTGACCTGACTACAGCTATTGACACAATCCCCAACTCAGGCATCATTGAAAAACTCTCTCAGCTGAGGATTAACCCTGATAACACTAGATGGGTAGCCAATTGGCTCACAGACAGAATATATACTGTCAGATTTGGTGATTCAACCTCTACCAGTAGACCCATCACCAGTGGTGTACAACAAATTTCTGTGCTGGGCCCTTTACTGTTTGGAATCTACTTCTTGGAAGTCCAGGCTAAATTAGATGGCCTTTGACTAACCAGATTCACTAATGACTACAAATTAGGTGCAATCATTGAGTTCCTCAATTACATTAACATACTACAGGAAGGGCTACCACAGACAAATGATTGGTGCCATAGCCAAGATCCAAAACTAAATTCAGAAAAGTGAATTATTATTCCCTTTGGCATAGTAGAATTCCACACTAACTGCAGTATTGACAACACCTTTTTTAGCTCAAACCCAGTGGTGCAAGACCTAGGATCACAGGTAGATTGCAATCTGAACTTTGACCACCAAGTTTACACTGTGGTAAGGATATCTTTCTACATTGCACACCTCATAAGTAAGGACATCACATCCAGATCTAAGGATATTATTGCCCCGCTATACTTGACCCTTATCAGGCCACTAATAGAGTACAGTGGTCCCTTTTGCATGTACCTCAACAGACACCTGCAGCAGCTGGAAAGGCCGCAGAGGTTCCTCACTGAGAAAATACAGGGGCTCCAAACCATGATGCACGTGGATCGACTAAAAGCCTTGTCACTGTACTCCGTATCATATAGGCTGCTGAGATGAGACTTGTGCCTGGCCTACAGAGCAGTCTTTGACCATAACCTAATGGATATGCTTCACATCCACAAATCTAATGGCACAAGAGTCACTCACTCAAGGGATCTAAACTTAGCCTGTGACATTAACAGAACATGCTAGAGAGGCAAATATATCTCTCAGAGGTTGCCACTCCTCTGGAACAAACTTCCAATTCACATGAAGCAGAGCTCCTCACTGACCCTATTCAAGTGCAACCTGGACAAATGAATGGGAGACTACAAATTCACCCCAGGGGTATTACCCATGTCCCTCATGGACAAGGGGAGTCAGTATTGACCTTAGACTAACTCTGCAAAATATGTCAACTTAATAAGGATAATTGGGGCAACTTGGGATTAATATGGCTAGGATTGTAAGGGCTCTAGGGCTGCTAGCCTAGAAACCTCCTATGAGCCTATGAAGCTATGATGTAAAATAATCCCCCCTCTTAATATTTTTAACCTGCTGTAGTATATATATAATTGTTGGAGGAAGTATTTTACATCTAAAACATAAGTTATGTAAGTATTTAATGTCTGCACACACACACACACACACACACACACACACACACACACACACACACACACACACACACACACACGCACACACTCACACAAAAAAACACATCCAGACACAAACACCTTTCTTTTTTTAAATGACTTTTAATCATAATTTAATGCTCGCTAAAAACCAAAGTGCTGTTCAGCAAGTGTTCAACATAGAATGCTTTACATTTTTTTACCTGAGCTTCATGTCAGCTTAATATGCTACTGTAAAGCATCAGACTCATTTTTCAGTGGGCATTACCTGAACATTAACACCCTGCTAGAGGACACTTGTTCTGCAGTCAGGATGGCAATGTACAGGTCACCCATTCTCTAATTGCTATTATACAATAACTGGCCATTAACATTCAAAAAAGTGTACGCTGATTTGTCAGCCTAACCAGAGTGCATGTTGTAAAATCCAGCATATACCAATAGAAAAAAGTGCAGTCGTCCATACTTTCTTCTATTAATATATGCTACTGTTCAGTTCGAAAGGTATGAAATCTGAAATCCAGACTGTTTAGCTATGCGAGAGAGACAGGGTAGGAATACAAAGGAAAATCATGCACGTTATGCAAAACTAAAGAAATTTATCTGATTTTCTTTGTATTTCTGCCCCACCTGTCTTTTACCTCCAAACTGTCTGATTTCAAACTTAAAAAAAATAAATAAATAAAGAAACAACAGAGATCTTCCTTTCTCTGTTGCTTCCTTTTCAAACCACTGATGTACTGCATAAGCATGGGAAAGTAAGTCCCATACGCATGCGCAATACATCAGAAAAGTTGTAGGATATCTAAAGAAAGCAGAAGAACACCATGGAGCCATTTTACAAAGACATTATTTGAGAAAAGCATTTTTCTTTTTTAAACAATGTCACTGTATAATAGCAATTACCAACTCCTGGGTGTGATATATAGGATCATAGGAAGTACTAAAAAGTAACCTCAGCCAGCAACTGTCACCCCTGTCAATAAGGACAGAGGTGGAACCCCTGGGACAAACTTGTGGTTTCCCATCCAGTCATCAAGGTTGCGCTTAAAGAGGGTCAGCAAGGTACTCTGTTTGACATGTATGGGAAGTCTGTTCCAGAGATGGGGCAGCCTCTGGGAGACAAACGTGTCTCTCGATCAGGTTTTGTTGATGTTGCATATTAGATTTAGACCTTTGAGTGGGTAATGTGTGAGGAGTTAGACTTACAGATATGGATCATCTCTAGTAGGGCAGGGTCCAATATTGCCTTATAGGCAAGACACAGATCACCTCTGAGCAATCTGTATAATACATAGAAGAGTGATAGTGATTTGAGCATGTCCACATAGGATAGGTGTTAGAGGCCATAAATTCTCTTTGTGAGGTATTTCTGTGGCCTTTCCAGTTGGTGTAGGTGTTTGGAGAGGTACATACCAAACAGGGCTCAATTATTGGCCTAATGAGGGAGGAGTACAGACAGGTAATAACCTCCTTTTTTTCTGGATGTAATCCCTTTACTTATGAGATGGACCAAGTAAAAGGCTTTTCTGACCACTCCTGCTACATGATGGTTGAATGTGAGATTGTTGTCAACCTGAGTACCCAAGTCTCTTACCACAGGTTGTGTGCTTAGGGGTTGCCATTGATGTGATATCAGTAGAGACCATGTTTTTGCTGAATGGTATGATAATACAGTTTTTTTTTAGTTTAACTTAAGGCCATGACTTTGGAACTAGTCATTTGTTGCTATGCGACCCTCTTGCAGTATGTTAATATCATTTGGGGAGTCAATGACAGTACCCAACTTACAGTCATCTGCAAACTTGGTCAGTCACAGGCTTTTGTCTTTGCCTGGACCTCTGAGAAGTAGATGCCAAACAGAAGGGGTCCTAGGACAGATCCCTGGGGAACACCACTAGTGACAGGTATGCTGTTGGAGGTGGAGGTGCCTATTTTGACCTTGTGGGTCCTATCAGTGAATCAGTTGGCCACTCACCTGATGCGACAGGGATTTATGCCAAGTTGTGCTAGCTTTTCAGTGATGCCTGAGTGAGGGATTGTGTCAAAGGCCTTGGACAAGTCAAGGTAAGCTGTATGTAATAACTTTCCCTCATCCAGGGCCTTGGTGACAGTCTCAGAAAAGTCAACCAAGTTCAACAGGCAAGATCTGCCCTTGATGAATCTGAACTGGGTGGGGTCAAGTGTTTGGAGATTGCCTATGTCCTTGTTTATGAGAGCCATAATAATACGTTCCTTGGATTTACAGATCAGACTTGTCAAGCTACTAGGGTGATAGTTTCTAGTGTCAGTAGTGGCACCACCTTTGTGCAAGGGGATGAAAATGGCAGTTCTCCACTCTGCTGGAATGAAGCCTGTACTTAGGCTGTGATTGAATAGAGTGCTTAATGCCAAAGCTAGTTCTTGCTGGAGATGGTGAAGAATACAGCCTGGGATACTATCAGGTCCCATGGAAGCTGAATCAGGTTTCTGTGACCACACAGATATCAGCATCTTCCAGTGCAAGGAGAACCTCCAGTGAGTGCATTTTCAGGTTAAGGCTCCTACATTAAGCAGCATGACCTTCAATTTGCTTTTTGACAGATCTTTTATGTTGGAAGATTTTTGTTTGGGACATAGCCTAAACAAAGGCACAATGGGGGAGGCAAGAACCTTAGCCAGGATCCAGAATCCCAGGGGTGATAGGTGGAGGCCATATCTGGCAAAGCATCAAGGCCTGTCAACCATGTCATCTCAGGCAGACCAATATTGGATCCCCTTGGAAAGATACCAGAAATTAAGGCAGTTGTTGAAGTCAATTTTTTTGTAGGTGTTGTGGTATCATTCTTGGTGAAGGTAGGATGCTGCTTAGGGCTAGAGTCATACCTGCCTGGGACACATACTCTGAGAACTCAATCATGTCTCTCTTCATATAGTCCAGGGAGGTACAACTCAAGTCATTCCCACTAACATGGACAATGACAGAGTCATACTTGTTCCTGTTGTGGAGAAACTTAAGTGTATACATGATGTGGCAGATTCTGGCACCTGACAGACAATTGACAATGACCTTCTCCTTGTTGAGCCTGGTGTGGAGGACATCAGTGTGTCTCACAGCTGAGTCATCAATGACTAGTGGTATGTTTGGTTTATTGTTATGCCTTATGAGCTGTGTAGGTTTATAATTATGCCTTATGTGCTGTGTTTGTGAGAATCTGGCATGTTGTCTGCTGTATGTGATGTGTTTGGTGTTGTGTGTGGAATGTTTATGAGTATGTTTTGGAGGTCTCTGCTGTTTAGGTAAGTTTTTATTGATGACCTCTGCACAGGTGGATGTATGTTATGCTTGGCTATGTGCTGTAGTTGGTGTGGTGTTTGTGCTGGCAAGCTCCTCTTTGTCAGGAGTACTGACTGTGGGATGAGAGAGCATGGATGCCAGGTTACTGATGTAGATGCATTTCTCACTGTTAAAGTTAAAGTGGTACTACACTATTCAGGTAGCCTGTACTTTTACTCAATGAAGACACTGAGACAGTTCTGCTGTTACGACATTTATTTACTGCACATGAGGATTGCATCTAGCTTAACAATGAAGGGAATATACATCAAAACATACTTCAGAATAATCAAAGTCTCTCATACAAAAGAAAAAGTCCCAATCTTTATAGCATCTTTTTCACCTGCATCAGCAATTTAGAGAATTTGCCAGAATAATAAGTCTTTCCTTCCAAGCTGGTCTACTGACAGTTTGTTTTCCCATATCTTAAACATTCTGTTCCTAAAGAATAACTCCTTTCATCCTTGGCCTATCTTGCATATCATATTGACGAGACACAGCTGCATACAAGAGTTCATCTTGACCTGCTTGTAGATAATAAATTTCACAAGCTGCATAGCTTATAAGAGATAAAATATTTTACTTCTGATTCTTATTAACAATGAATGCCAAGCTATATGTTTTTGCCAAGTTAGTTAACCGTGTGCACTGTGCACAATGAAATGCAGAACATTTATTTTACATTTTCAGAAAAAATCCACTGAAGTCCATTTTAATCTGTTCTTTACTCTCATAATTCCCTCTTTGCATTTAAAAAGCGGAGAATGAGTGTTCATTTTTAACTTTAGTTGTACACATTGAAACCTTTTCCAGTTTATCTAGGTTAACCATCATGATTTGTCGAATTCTATAAGTTTTTCACAAATGACAACTTAGGTAGCAACTCCAGATAGTTAGTATGAGTATAATGCCTAACACTACTAATACAGGATGTATCAACCAACATAACAGTTTTTTTTCCTGATTTTGCCCAACCAGTAAATATATCCCACCAATTGTGAGCAGTGTCTATTTTGGTCTTTACAGCCAAACTAAGTAGTTTATCTTTTGCAGTGATGCTTAATGCCTCATAATACAGGATACTTTTATTTATTTTTTCCAAATACTCTCTGGGAATTTTAATATTGTTCATTATGTTTTTTAAATTATCCAAGGATACAGCTATATTGGGAAACTGTATTAAGTCATAATTCCAGTTTTTGGAAATATTCACTTCTATGGGTTTGGTAAACACATAGCTCTTATTATTCCATCTAAGGAAATCAACATGTAATAAACATCCTACAAAAGGTAATTTTAAATTATGACCTATGTCTTGATCTGTACCTCTCAAGTGTACCTCATTATGAGGAACTAACCTCATTTGGGGTCTTAAAATGTTCATGTTCCTTGAAGTTCCTCAAAGTTCCACATTGAAAGAGTGTGCCGCACATTCAGTGTTAGGACATTTTTTTTTAAGTGAAATCCATGGTAAATAGAAATTAATCATATTAATTCATTAAAATATCTTCTTTATAAGTAAAACCAGCATATTTTCACCATCCTATAACCTTCCTAGTTGAAGCTGTTAGTAAGCCATTAGTATGTGTTTCACATTCTGCCCATTTGTTCCACATTATGAGGGCTAGTGTTCCTCATTTTGGAGATGGAAGGTTGAGAGCTATGAACCAGACAAATATACTGAGGAGTCACTTCTATAAACATTTGAAAAGAAGAGGGCATAATAGTCCATTTACACAAATTAACAGAATGCTGCAGTAAGCATGGTTCATAGATAGGCGAATGCTGTCCACAATTAGTCCATTTTGAATCTGTGTACAATACTCAGTTTTAGGTGTTTTTCCTCTCATATCTGTATAATTACCTTCAAATTGTGGCAACCAATACTCATACCCTTCTGGTATGAGAAATATCATAGGTAACACAGTACATTGACACATAATGGTATCAGTAACATTATAATGTATAAACTTACCTGTACAGTGTTGTGGAGTGTAATATGTTACTTCAGTAAATAGCTTAATCCAATCTGTATCAGGTATCCAGTTGTTAAACAATTGTCGCCAAACATTTTCATTTTATAACATTTTATTTTTATTTGAATTTCCACATACAAAGATTGCATAGTGCATTTTGCCCACTTTACAAAAATTGTCATGTTACCATCAAATTTCAACTGATATAGCTGCATAACATCATAATTGTCTAAAAATCGCTGCTGATAATTCATATTGTGCAGGTGTGTCTTCCATATCTCTGGATTCCAAGATGCTTGTAAATGTACGATCTGAGAGATATCTTCTCCCACTACTTTTAAACGATTAGTTAGAATTTCAACGTCAGCTGCATTAATAACTCCAATGCCCGTGCCTAAGCCAACTAGCAGAGTATCATACCAAGCTCTTTTGTATCGGCACATGTCTGTGTCTGGGAATGTGATGTTAAAATGTACTATAACCTTTTGATACTGTCTGTCTACCTTTTTACAGGTAGAAGGGATTTTAACTAAATGGTCTCTATGAACAGAGGTAGGTTTACCTGTTAATATTGATAGAACATATGCCCAATGTATGCTGCCTGTAATGACTGTGGTATTAGTACATATTACAAAAACTCCAGTAGTAAAATTTAGCTGTACTTTCGTATTATTGGGAGGAATACTAATTCCCTGTATGGTATGATTACCACATTTCTTCACATAAGTGAAGACTAGCCGTTGTGTTGACGGTGGATATTTTTTTAATTTTTTCCTTTTTTCAAATAAAATATAGGAAATTGACAACATTTAATAGAAACTTTGTAATCAAATTCAAGGGTTACCTTAGGACTATTTGGTCGAATGTAATAATGACCCCTAACCGCGGACCAAAAGGTAACATTACTGGGAATTTTTATGTACCCAAAGATACAAGTAGCATTATATGGACAAGTGAAGTTGTCCTGCTGTCTTTGCACACACAAACGACTTACCTTTGAGCATTTACTCCAACCTAGCTTTAGAGTATTATTGCCATTGTTTATTTTCCAAACTTGCATTTCTGTTGTTTGACACCCTACCCCAAAGGCTCCAATGAGTTCAGTCAGTACAATAACAAACAGAATCTTCATTATGTACAATAATATAACCTTTCCATGTAAGTGGTATTAATCTGAAAAGTTGTTTTGATAGATGCTTTTTTAACTGTTTTAGACTTGGTATTTGCTGTGAGTCTACAAAAAAAAACAAAAAAACACAAAACATGAAGTAACTTAATGACTTTTAACTGATCTTTATGAACAAGAATTATTTTGCTCTTTTTTTTTCTTTAACTTTGTATACTAGAGGTCCTAACTGACCAATTATTTAAAAAGGTCCTTGCTAATTACTATCTCATCATCTGGCAACTATCACGTTCCATCTGGAACGTCTTGCTTAATACTTGTGTCCCAGAGGGAAGGTTTTTTCTGGCATAACAGGATCCTTTGACCGTAACTTGAATGCTTGCATTTTTGATAAACTTTGACACAATTCAGAAATATCCTTTAACCATTGTTGATGCTGTGCAATTTCTAATAATGGTCTGTTTGTACTAAGAGTAGGATCGAATGGCAATTGTACAGGCATTTTCCTGCCTGTCATGACTTCAAAAGGTGATATTCCTGTTTTACTGTGTGGAGTTGTTCTGAAACCCAGCAAGATTCCAGGCAAATGTTTTACCCAATTTACACTTTTTTTCAAGCAGGCTTTCTTAAGGCATTCCTTAAGAGTCCTGTTCATTCTTGCAGCTAACCCTGAGGATGGTAAGGAACATGAAATTATTGCTGGATACCAAGCAAATCACACAAAGCTTTCATCAGTTTACTGACAAATTGTGGCCTGTTATCAGATTCGTTAACTTGTGGCCATCCCCAATGACAAAAAATGTTTTTCCATAAGGTTCTGCTGTAGCCTTAGCCATCATTGTTTTTGTAGGAATTCCTTTTACCCATTTTGAAAAAACATTAACTACCACTAGAAGATACCTGTACCCACCTTTAGCTGGGGGTAATGGACCTGCAAAGTCAATTTGGATGACATACCAAGGTCCATCCTATGGAGTTACCCTTAGTAACTGTGGCTTTTTCAATTGAACATTAACCTGCAAACATATTAAGCATTTAGCATGCACTAAATCACAGATTTTCTTTAACTGTGGATGTCAGTACTTGTTTTTTACAATGGGCCATAACTTTTGTGTACCCAAATGTCCCAATACCTGATGATTAAACTTCACTAACTGTCATGCCTGTTGGTATGGAATATAAGGAAGACTAGAACAATCTTCAAAACATCTTGCATAATATTGCCCTGGACTTTTTCCTACAAGAGTACATTTTTGTAATGTTTCCTGCAGTCCAAACTTAGTTTGGATCTGCAGCAAATCATGCTGCAAATTCTGAGCTGAAAATGTCTGTATGGCATGTACTGCAGCGGTTTTATCTGGTACACTAGAAAGGAGTTCTGTAGGATACAACTGCATTCCTTCCTTTGCTGCCTTTTTTGCCATCTGATCAGCATAGTTATTTAACTGAAAAATTTTATCTGTTGCTTTTTGATGAGCTTTTACTTTTAAGATACTGTAGCAACCCACAAGGGACTGACTACGAACTAAATTCCAAATAGTCTGCAACACAGAAGCATGCTTGAGTGGTTTGCCCATATTGTCAACAAACCCTCTCCTTACCCATGTAGACATATGCAGTTGCAGAGAATTAACTCTATTCTCAAACTTTGTAGGTAAAATGTGGAACTCCCTACCGACCATGCTCACCTCAGAACCCTCACTCCTACAATTAAAAAAAAAAAACCCATCTCATCCTCTCTCTGCTGGCAATGTCCCTGTTCCAAACCTGATTACCCACTATCATTACCCTTTCTCTTACCTCACTATCCTTACCGCTTTTTTTTTACACCTCACCTTTTTGTAACTGTTTTTTTTTTTTTTTTTATATGCTGTTTTTTTTTTTTTTTTGATGATGTATATCTTTTATATTTTTATTAAAAACTAACTATCTTCTTTTTTTTGCATTAACAATGTTCATATGTCTGTTATGTACCTGGAGCTTTTCTCCCTCCCTCCTCTCCAAAATGGACATGTATCCAGTCAGACTCTCCCAGTTAACAAATGTAAAATAAATAAATAAATAAATAAATATGCACTGTCTGAAAAAATATTGACAGGTGGAAAATGCTGTAATACATAAAGAACTGCTTCCAGTTCTGCTCGCTGAGCAGACAGGTGTCCCGGTAACTGAATCAGAGTCGGCTGTCCCATAGAAGGGTTTTCTGGTACTAATGCAAATTCAATCCAATATTGTCCATTGTCCCAAAATCGAGCACCACAAACAAAGATGGATGGCCTGTCTTCCTGAAAATCAGGAGACAGAATGGGCTTTTCTGGATTTGAAATGTGCATAATGCATTCGTGTAATTTTCCTTCATATCCCATGAAGTTAGATAAGTAATACTTATCTCCTGCCTTTATTGTAACTTGCTTGACACTAAATAATGCCAACCATTTTGCAAACACTACTTGACTGACATCATCAATCAGTTTATTTAGCTGAGTCTCATTTACCAAAGCCTGTAGGGCATAATGTGGTGTCTGTGCTATAATGTCTTTGGAAAAAGCTGTTGGGTATTTAGTTTGTTTTAAACCCCAGTAAATGGCCAAAAGTTGCTGAATACACAGGTGATATCCCCTCTCAACATGTGTCATCTTCCTACTGAAAAATATAATGGAGCGTAAAGTCTTTTCCATTCTAGAATCAGAGCCCTGAGGCCACTCCTGTAAAAACACAACAGAGTGTGTGTTGGGTCCAGCTGCTGCCTGTAACATAAAGGGACATGTTAGACTTGGAGCTACTAATTTTGTAGCCTTGGCCAATGCTGCCTTTAAATTACAAAAAGCCATATTTTCTTTTGGTCCCCACTCTAGAAAGGGTAATTCTTTCTCGCTAGAGAGCATGTTATACAGAGAAGCTGCCATGCTGGCATAATCCTCTATGAATTCCTGATTATAATTCATGATAACTAGAAATTTGTGCAAATCTGGAATGGTAACCAGTTTATCCATTTTCAAAATTTCCTATACCCTTTCTGAACAAGGAGTACACCTGGAAGGACATAAAATATTACCTAGAAATTTTACTTCAGATGACATGAATTGTACCTTTTTACTTTTAACTTTAAACCCTGCCTCCTGCAGTGTTTGAAGGACCTGTGTCACTTTAGCTAAATGTGTTCTTTTGTTTTAGACTGTATTAGTATGTCATCAATGTAATGCAGAACAGAATCATCAGATTCTAGACCTTGTAGTATTCGTCCAACTACTTGGTGAAATATAACTAGATTGTTTTGAAACCCCTGTGATAACTGCATCATGACATACTGTTCATTTTGAAATGTGAAAGCAAACCTTTGCCAATCTTTTTCCTGCAGTGGTACTGCAAAGAACCATTAGCTAAGTCTATAACCGTAAACCACTGACTTTGTGGTTTTATTCTTGCTGCTAGTTCTGGGACCCCTGGAATCAGATGAGCCCAGAGAGTCGTGAATTTGTTCACTTTTTGTAAATCAATAACCAATCAGTAAGTGCCATCTTTCTTTTTAACTGACCATATGGGTGAATTTGTAGGGCTATTTCCCTTTTGAATTATTCCCACAGCAGGCCATTGTTGTATGCAATTTTGCATGTCTCTCTCTGCTTCCTTTGGGATTGGATATTGTTTTTGAAACGGTGGAATAAAATCTTCATTACTACCTACAGAAACTGATTTCTGTAGCTTCCCATAGTCTGTGGGCCCTTGAGACCACAACGTAGGGAAGTGTTGTTTTACCTTTAACCATATTTCATTTTAGTAGGGCTGACAGTACAGCCCTTTTCAGAACTGTTTGATACACGTATTGCCTCGATCATACACAACATGGGACCTTGTCCTTGCCATATAGTGCCATTAGGAAGGTCTATGACAATTCCCTTTTTGGATAATATATCCATTCCCAAGATTGTGGAAGTGCAAAGAATTATGCATCAAAAATACCCCTTTCACTGGTTCCCCTTGATGGGAGAATTGTACTTGTACAGGTTTACTACCTATGGCTAGACATCCAGAGCCATTAAAACCTGAAATACATGAACGTTTAGACAAGTCAGGAGGCAAATGCCTACCTGTCCACTGAGACAGCCACTCCTGTATCTAGAAGAACATCTTCCCACAGGTTTCCCTCTACCCAAATATTGATAAGCGGTTGTCCATCTTTTCCCTTCTTGAAATCAGTCAAGAAAGAGACTTGGGTAGGGGGGGTCACACCCCTATAGTTGATTTACTTTCCACCCCAAATTAGCAGTGGTATTGGACTGCAAAGGACATAATTGCAGTGTTTCCTTGACTTCTTCACAGTCAACATAAGAAGATTGATTACATTCATGATGCACAGCTATTTGCCACTGATAATTAGGATTTACTGCACCCTCAGAAGCAAAGTTAGAAGGAACAGTTGTATCCTGTGTGCCTACAATGTTACCTTGTACATTGACACTAGGTGTCACACCATCCTTTGCTGTATTGGGAATACTGACTGTTGAGTGTTTGTGGTATATAGGGGTTGTTGCTGTAGTCCCCTATTACCCTCTTTCAAATATTGTTGTTAAGTATACTGCTGTGTTTGTACTTCTGGCTGCATTACCTGTTGCTGTAGTGGTACACCTGGCTTATCAAAAATTTTCACGGTAAGAAACTTACCCTTTTGCCTCTTGTTCTCTGATAATATTTACAATCATTTTTAGTACTCCCTACCTGTTTACAGGAATAACAAATAGGCTGCCTCTTTGGAGGACCCTCTATAGATTGAGTAACTTGAGAAGCTAATTGAGTGGCTGGGGGAGCTGATGCTGCCTGTTGTTGCTCCTGTATAACATGCCTTTGACATGATTGTCCTGCTACCTGCTGTGGGACTTGCTGTCCCTGATTAATCCATCTCCCTTGCTCCCTTCCCCTTACTTCACTAACAATGGGTGCAGAACGGGGAGTATAAATCTTTTGTTTATGAACAGCATTATCTTTACACATAATACGTGCTCACAGCAATTTATTTACTAACTCTGTGAGTGTACTTGAAGATTCCTCATAAATAAGTTTGATATTCCCTGGGACACCTTCCAAATGGTCTAAAAAGGAGCGTATAACAGTTTTTTGACAAGTGACATCTTCCATATCTTTTTCATCACTGCCATTAACTAGCATACATGCCAGCTGGTAATGTTCAGCTTGATATATGCCAGCTGGTAATGTTCAGCTTGTTCTTCCAAAGAATCACAGACTGTCATTTGAAACTGATCTAAAAGTGGTGGTGTGAGAGATTGCCCCCTAGTGTATGCTAACAATACCTCTGTCATTCTTAGGTGTTTAGTTTCTATTGGATGCTGCTTTTGCTGAATATAAGCCATGAAATGCTGAGGAATAAAATTCCAGAAACAACGTTCAAGTGTATCATTCCATACAGTGCCTACAGTTTTAAGAACCCAAGCTTCAAATGTAATCATGTTATTAAAAATACCCTTCTGTTCATTCCACTTAGGGAGAGTTTCTAATATCCTAGACTGATGACAGACTTCAGCAGACAATCCTGCTGAGGCTATGATAGGACTGGTAACAGCAGTTTCTAGTGCTTTAGATTGATATTTTTCTAACAGGGCTTGTAATCTTAAAAGATCTTGATTAGCTAAGTCTGCTGCTCTAGCAGTCTCAGATTCCTGTGTCTCTAATTGAGCTCATAATGTGTTTATCTCCTCTTCTGCAACAGTTACATCATGCTGTGTGTCATCCAGTTGCTTGTCATATTTTTCTTGCAAACGGACAATTTTATTCATTAACCCTTCTATCATACTAGTGGCTTTACTGCCTTGTTCAATAACAGTTTGTGTAAAGGTCTTTATTTCAGTCAGTGAGACTTTCAAAAACTGAGAAAATATTTTGTACATTCAGCAGTGTCAGCATGCATTTTACCAAATGCATTCCATTTATCACAGTAAGTCTGAAAATGACCCATGAGGTCAAGATCTTGCTGGTTGCTAACTTTAGCAATCCAATCTTTAAACACCTGCAAATCAGACTGTAAAGTGCAAACTTTGAAATTTACATCACCCTCTAATAAATCTTTTCCAACAGGATATATAGAAACAGGAACCATTGTCTGTGCTTCAGGCATTACTTTATCCTGGTTGTGTTCCAGGTTTTGTACAATATGTTTATGACAAGGCATGCAAAAGGCAACATTTAAATAATAGCAAATAGCACATTTTTGTATATTCTGTGGCACTTTTGCCTTACGCACATAACAATCAAAGGTGGCAATCCATTTGCCTAATGCTGGATTGTCGGTTTTTCCTTGTAAAAACTTACAGGTGCTAACATGCTGATCATACCATGTATTTAAATAATTCCACACATCTACATATGATTCAAACACATCAACAGTAAAAGACTTAGTGCACTTCTTGGCATTTTCATGAATTGCATTCATTGTTAAAAGAAAAACAGAAGAAAATATTTACCACAAATGTTTAGAACAAGGTGGCCAGTCTCAACATGGAGATCAGTTGTGGGAGAATTCTCTGCTGTATTTCACTAGATGCTGGTGAGACAAATTTTTGGCAGTGGAAAATTTGGACCTCATATATCACCAACTGTCTAAAGGAGAATTTCTGGACTGCCCTGTACTGTGCTGCAGTGTTTATCCTCCAGTCAATGGGCAAAGTTTTAGGAAGAGAAGAATCAATTCTGAGAAGGTCTGTGCTGGAATGTCGTACTGTGAGAGGCACCTCTTCAGGTCACCCCAATCAGTTGTTTGTACTGGACTGGTCTCACCACTATTAAAGTTAATGTGGTACTACACTATTCGGGTAGTCTGTACTTTTACTCAGTGAAGACACTGAGACAATTCTGCTGTTATGACATTCATTTACTGCACATGAGGATTGCATCTAGCTTAACAATGAAGGGTATATAGATCAAAATGTACTTCAGCTTAAAATAATTAAAGTCTCTCATACAAAAGAAAAAGTCCCAACCTTTATAGTGTCTTTTCTGCCTGCATCAGCAGTTTAGAAAATTTTCCAGAATAATAAGTATTTCCTTTCAAGCTGGTCTGCTGACAGTTTCTTTTCTATATCTTAAATATTCTGTTCCTAAAGAATAACTCCTTTCATCCTTGGCCTATCTTACTTATCATATTAATGAGACACAGTTGCATACAGGAGTTCGTCTTGACCTGCTTGTGGATAATAAATTTCACAAGCTGCATTATTTATAAGAGATAAAATATTTTACTTCTGATTCTTATTAACAATGAATGCCAAGCTATATGTTTTTGCCAAGTTAGTTAACTGCGTGCACTGTACGCCCTAAAATGCAAAACATTTATTTTACATTTTCAGAAAAAATCCACTGAAGTCCATTTTAACCTGTTCTTTACTCTCACACTCACAAGTAGAAAATTTATGTGCTAGGGGAAGATGGCTGTCAGTGAGCATGAGACAGTTATGACACTGTCTTTAGTATGCCCATGTCGACTAGGCTGGCAGCAGAAACTGATGGGAATTGTCTAGACATAGTGTAGTGTTCTGAATACTTGAGCAGACTTATGGAGAGAGGGTTTTGACAAGAGTTTGTCCACAAGTGTGTAGACCACAAAAACCTTCTTAAATGTAAAATAACTGGCCTGAAGCACAAGTGCTAAAACCAAAACTAAGATGGTTAGAATAGCAGATAAATTTAATCAGGTTACTAACAGGCAGTAATAAATGCAGCAGAATAAAAGCACTTGAACACTTAAGAGCAAGCACCAAAGCAAAATAAGGTAATAAAGTAGGAAGAACACAGTTACAGTAAGAGCAGCTGAATATGTATTTTTTTGTTAAGTGGAGGGGGAGGAAACAGAAGATAATTCAAGATTAAGAAACTAAGGGGGGTTGGCCTTCCCAAATGCTCTCTCTGCACATAGTAGACAGAGGTGATGAGATGGGACTGGGAAGAGTGTCCAAAATCAAAGAAGCAAGGAGGTAGTCCTTCCCAAATGATTTCACTGTACTCAGTTGAGTTAGCAAATGAGATGCCACCATGTTTAAGAATATAACAACACTTGGGTGAGAGAGTGAGAAAAACTGCAGACAGAGACCACCACTATTCAATCAATATTCAATGAAACAAATAAATAAATGCAGTACAGTTTTGTTACTGATCACTGAAACAGATCAAGTGCAAAAAAGTATATTTATATCAGCTTTGTATATCCAGATGGTTGTAGAATCAGTCACAGCCAGTGAAACAGCTCTGCTACTGAGCACATTTGCACAGAAATGTAACTATACTGGTAGTGTAAAACAAAAGACAGATCCTCAGGAAATCAGGTGAACATAAAACATCACAGAATGTAAAGCAACCCCCATACCCTGGGAAAAACAGCAGACAGAGACCACCAATATTCAATCAATATTCAATTAAACAAACAAATAAATGCAGTACAGTTTTGTTAACTGTCACTGAAACAGATCAAGTGCAAAAAAGTATATATCAGCTTTTTATATCCAGATGGTTGTAGAATCAGTCACAGCCAGCGAAACAGCTCTGCTACTGAGCACAATTTTTATTAATTTTAATGTTGATTTACCCATGGTTCCCTTTGCTTAATCACTCGGGCTTTGCTGTCATGATTAAATCACACCAGCTGTGGGTAAGTCTTCAATATATCACACCCAGTTGTTGGTTATTTTATAGTAACAACTTGTAACCACAGTTTTATGGTGGTACAATTCCAAAGTATGCAGTTCTATAAGTGACATTAACACTTCCATCCTTTCTACATTTAGCTGAAACACCTGATGTTCATAAGGATCATTTGCATATATCCCATATGCCTCTGATACAAGAGGTTTGGGAGGTCACTCAGTAGAAGTTCTAGCTTTTCTGGAGTTTTCATTTTGTTTTTACTGATTGGTTTTCAGTGACCTTCTCACTCATTCTTTTAGTTTGTTGTTTGGATATTTTTGCAGTGACCCTAATGATAATGGACATCAGCTGGGTATAACAGCCCTGTGTTTCTAATGCTTAATCAAACACTGTATTTGTGCTGTACTGATGAGGTCATAACAAGGCTGAAATATGCATATCCACAGCTAGTGGGGTTTGGCTTTATTGGCCTGAAATTGTCCATTAAAATTACAAAACAAGTCATAGGCATTCAGAATCACCAATTAGCTGAAGTACCTGATGTTCATAAGGATCATTTGCATATATCCCATGTGCCTCTGATACAAGATTTTTTGGAGGTCACTCAGTGGAAGTTCTAGCTTTGCTGGAGTTTTCATTTTGTTTTTACTGATTGATCCTTTCTACATTTAGAATGCTTTTATGAACCATAGCACATTATGCATATTTTACTTCATAGGATCATAGGAGGTTAATAGGCTATCGACGTGGAGTCATTTCAAGCCTATCCATTTCATCCAAATGTAATACCATAGATACTCTAGTCGGGTCTATACCACATGGTTGAACTTGTATAGGTTCGAACGATGTAATATCGAACCCAAAAGTCCAAAACCGCATAATAATGAACACACAGAACAGCGATTTTTTTTTTCCCAGGGAAGAAAAATCGCTGTTCGCTAACAAAAAAAAACATAAACCTTAAACTAAAACTAAGTGGGCGGCTTTGCTCCCCACACCCCACAATGTGGGGGACTGTGGCCCTCACACCCCTACTTAAATATACAAACTTTGAGATTGCACCATAGTGGAGGAAATAGCAAAGCCCCAAAAATGGCCCACCAATTCTTTTCCCCAGGGAAACAAATTGATGTGCCATGGCTTTGTTTTTGCTTTTCAGACTTTTGGGTTCGATATTCCATCGTTCGAACTTATACAAGTTCGACGATGTGATATAGACCCACTCTAGTCATATACCCAAGACTGTATTTAGTAATGACTGCCTATATCCAGGAGAGTTGTGGGCACTATCCCCAGTAAGAATTTACAGGGCCCCATCCACTCGTCCAGGTTTCTTTTGAACAGTGTCTGACATGAATGCATTTATCTGAGATTATGTTATCTGCTTGTCTTAAATGCTATTAGATTGTGCAGGAAACAACAGAAGAGGGACTTCCCAGTGATTTTCCTCTGAAAGTTTTATAAGAATACTTTGAAATACCAAAGAAATAATGCCATTTGAGGTTATGGCAAAATTAATGTCAGAATGGCTTTTTAAAATTCGCAAAGCACAAAATCTGCAAAATAGTTTGAAGCAAAAGCAGCATATTCTATTCCCTTCTGAGTGAAATTAAATTAATCTATGGAAAAAACACAAGTACATAATAGTGATTTCAGGCTTAAAAGAATATGCATTTTTTATCTTTTTATATGTTGAAGCATAAACATAAAATAATTTTTTTCAGTAAAATTCAAGATGTAGCTGCCACTTTGTCATTCAGAGTATCAGACTAATGTAAATAATTTTTATAGATAATTATGCCAGTAATATTCCCTGGAAATTTCCTGAAGAATTGCTGAACCGACTTTTGAGATACAAGCATCTGTATACAAACAGCAACAATAACTAAATCACTAAATCATGTCAATAATTTGAAAACAGTCCTTTGGAACACGGTCAGTTGTTAAGGGATAAATAGTTTAGTATTATTAGGTAAGAATTAGTACATTATATGTATAGTGATATTTGAAAGAGGCTTGTAGTGAAATGACATTTCATATCCTGTCTTTATTTGCTGTGTTGGTACTTAAAAGATCATTGGAGAACCAGTGGGAAAATCTGTAAAATAAATAGGTAGGAAATGTCATTACCACTGGCTTCATTAACAGTAGTCATAGCCTACTATAGTACTGTTATGTTTGAGAAAAAGGTTTACAATAGCTCATAAAACTGAATATAATTAACTAAATATACCATCACAAGTACTGTACAAGTCAACAACTTGCATTCCTTTGATTTACAGTGCCTTCTTTTCGTTTCTGGCTGATTAGCCATTTCTGTAGTTTCCCCTTTACTCAAAGAGCTTGGGTCTGCCTGCATTGAGCTCACTGCATCCTGGGAATCCTTGATAATTTCAAATTATTTATTTATTTAGTTCAAGTACGCAGTTGGACCAACATGCAGTTTTTGCATTATTAACGATACCTTACAATGCTGTCACAAATTACCAAGGGACTTCCAGTTAAGATGGCAACATGTTAAATATGGTTGCTGTCCATCCCCTGAATTCCCACAATTTACGTTACAGTTAATAAAATATTATAAGCCTAAAGTGAGTGTTCCCAGACTAAGAAATATTGTGCCAAGGTCCATGTTTGCCTGGTTAATGTCTCCCAAGAAAAAGAGAAAGAAGAGGAGGAATTTGAAATTATTTATTTTATTTATTTGCACAGCTAACCCCTCCAAATTCAAAAGTCTTCTCAAAGCCAATTTTTCTACTACCTGGCTTTGCTCCTGCTCTACACCAGGATGAGCCCTTAGTTTTATTTTGCCCTAGTCCTTTAGTCATCCACTATCTCTCCTCACTAAAACGTACTTTTTTTTTTGTTTTCTTTCCTTCTCCTCTCTCTCCAGCCTTACCTCCAGCAAAATTGACTGTTTCTTATTAATATAATTGCTCAGTTCTGGTGGGGGTAGCATCCCATCCACCAGGCAGAAATACATTAATAGTGTTTTGCTTTCAAGAAACACCTATTACTATGTGTAATATGTTAGACTTACAATCCTGCAGCATTATTTGTAGCACTGTGGTAGCATGTTCTCAGTTCAATATGTATTGTTAACATTTCTGTCTTTTACAACATCCCAATTCAATGTCTTTGTAACCTCTTGTTTTTATATGTTTTTCAACCTGTATTTGCTGCTGATTATGTAACCTCCTGCTTTACATTTCTTGCTCTAGGTTAACACCATTTTTAAAATGTTTGTTTGTTCTATGTTAACACTGTTCTTTTTAAATGTAATTTGGAGCTTTTCTCCCCAGCGATCCACTGAAAACAGTTGTTCAGGCTCAGTCAGACACTCACTGTAAACAAATGTTAAATAAATAAATTAATGGGCAACAAAGGGGGAGGTAGTAAAGGTGGAAAAAGAGCAAGATGAAGCAGATGAATGCAGGGTAACATTAAGGAAATGTAGATGGAGAAGTGTATATTTTTGGAGACAAGTGCCTATTTTATTTATTTTTTTAAGAAGTATAAATATGGAAAGTAACATAGTGCTTTTATGGAAACAAGCAAGGGGCAGGGAAGATAACAGGGTCAGACAAACAAGCATACAATGAAGAAACAGACCAATGGGGTATATGGACATAAAAGATAGAGACAACTGTTTTTCCTGGTGCCCCTTCTTAACTGGGTACCTCAAGAAAGTGTCACGTGCTGCCAAGGAGGACAATTTGTTTATACTGTAATATCCTGATACCACCCCCCTCCACACACACATATGCATACTGTCTCAGGCACAGATGTGTAATGGATATGCTAGCATAATGTTACAGCTGTGTAACTCTGAGATGAAACACTAGGTGCATGCATGCACTTCCCTCCTGATGGACATACTCATCTTCCTTTGATAACTGCTCAGACACCAAGACCAGTAACTGAACAGGGGTCTCCTGGACCATAGTCTGGGCTTTATCTCACTATGCCATAGCAACAGTATGGGGATGCAGGCATTCAGAGGGAGGGCAATGGTTGATGGGAGGACTGGACTACAAACAAGGTACAAGGAATCACACATAAGGAATGAAAAACTGATGCCAGATAGGGTGGGATACAGAAGGCATGTCTGACTGGCTGTGAGGAGACTAAACTCTAAAGTCAGTCAACATTTTGACTGACATCATTGACAGGCTTTGTGCCTGGAGGGGAGATTGTCTGGGCTGTCAGCTTATGTGAGTTTAGAGAATGGGCAATTTGTAGATCAGCAGTCTGATTGTAGGTTCTCCAGCAGGGTGTTAATCTACAGGTAATGCCCACTGAAAAACGAGTCCACTGCTTCATGGCCGTATATCAAGATGCCATAGAACTTGGGCTGAAAGTGACCTAACAGTCACCATTATTTTTGTGCATGCATGTGAGTGAGAGTAAGATCAATCAAGCTATTATTTTACAAAAAAGTGTGTGTGTGTGTGTGTGTGTGTGTGTGTGTGTGTGTGTGTGTGTGTGTGTGTGTGTGTGTGTGTGTGTGTGTGTGTGTGTGTGTGTGTGTGTGTGTGTGTGTGTGTGTGTGTGCCTGTGTGTGTGCGTGTGTGCGTGTGTGCGTCTGTGCGTGTGTGTGTGTGTGTGTGTGTGTGTGTGTGTGTGTGTGTGTGTGTCTGTGTGTCTGTGTGTTTATGTTTCTGTCTGTCTGTGAGTGTATGCATGCTTGCATGCATGAAAGCAAGGTCTGTGTGAGTGAGAGAGACAGTGAAGAGTGAAAGTGATTGAGCAATAGCAACAGCAGTTGTTAAAGAGGCTTGCATACCTCTCAACCTCTTAGCTCAAGTTATCTGGATAAACCCTAAAATAAAGGTTGATAGGTTCATAGGTTCATAGGTAGGTACTAGGCTATTACCCCTAGGGCCTATATAAGCCTAGCCAAAAGGTATCCTGGCATTCGCCACCCAAGAAAATTATTTTCCCGTGCCACTGTTGAGGAGAGCCACAGAAATGATCCCCGGGGTGAATTTCCTATCTCCCATCCAATCATCAAGATTTTTCTTGGAGAGTGCTAATGAGGAGCTTTGCTTGACATAGATAGGTAGCCTGTTCCAGAGTATGGGAAGTCTCTGGGACAGGAATCTATCCCTCCAGCATGTTCTGTTTATTGTGGTGACAAGGTTTAGGTCCCTAGAGCGTGTAGCTCAGAGGGATTGGGATTTCTTTAGGTGTAGCATGTGGGGAACAAAGACTCAAAACAGGAACATATTTTAAATATTGCCATTATAAAAAATCACAAAGTTGCTTGAATAATACGATTTGTGTTAGCATGCATTTTCTGAAATGCGCGCGTGTGTGTGTGTGTGTGTGTGTGTGTGTGTGTGTGTGTGTGTGTGTGTGTGTGTGTGTGTGTGTGTGAGAGTGAGAGAGACACACAGAGAGAGAGAGGGAGAGAGACAGAGAGGAAGAATGACCAGTGGCAGCAGCAGAAAGGAGGTTTGCATTTAAGAAATCTAGATAAAGCCTGAAATAAAAGGGGAACAAAGGCTCAAAAACAGGAACAAATTTTAGATATTTATCATTGGCTTAACTGACTGTTCCGTTGTTCTGCATTGAACAGTGCTGGCTCCGTTTTGTGATTTTTTGATTGGCTTGTATAACGTACTGTGGTATATATGAGCCAATCAAGTCACTGCTCCTAAGGCAAAGGGAGCTATTGAGGGTAAAGAAAATGTAGCCACTCATGTGCCCCTACTAGTTTTTGTGCTACTCGGCACAGAGTGAGACAGAAAGAGAGATTGTTGTTTCGATTTTCCATTCAAATGAAAGTAAAGGCAGGCACATTAGTATTTAAAACTATATCATGGCAACTGGTGCAGAGTAGATATACTGTAAATGCATAGTGTCATGACTTGCTTAAGCGCTTTGAGTCTGCAATTTAAAATAACAGTAATCAAGCCCAGGTCTATATGATATAAGTGTCTACAGCTAGTTACCTCAGCAACTACTTAAGCTGTTAGCTGTAACTCTAAGTGCATCAGCAGAAATTACTTTAACAATGCGATCTCTGTATCAGCGGCAGTACTTTAACTACTGCTTGTTAAAGCCTGCAATAGCCGAGGCGCTAGAGACTTTTGCATTGGTTTTATAATAAAAGGATTTTGGTTTGGATTTCACTGGCCTTCTGTTTGTGGTAACAGCATTCTTTCAGTTTTTGTGAAGTGGTTCCATTAAAGAAAAAAATGACTATTTCTGTCAGAAATCAAACAGGAATTAAATGGAATACAAAAAGTTCCTGGAAGCAAATAACTATAGTCAGGAGTTAAGAGCTGCAAAACCATCTACGCATTTTTCCATGTGAATGTTTTGGTACACTTTTAGAACAATTACTTACATTTATCAATGTTCACCGCTCTAGAACATGTAATCAAATCTGCTGTGTGAGAGTTGGGTTTCATTCGTAATAAAACTGAATGATGTTATACAAAATAGGAAAGTGAGCATTGTGGCTTCCATGGGAGTGCTGTGCTTTCTGTAGTCCAGCTTTCAAAATTAATCATTCAACTTCACTGCAGCTCAGGAAATCAGATTTTAAACTTATAAAATGACAACTGTTGAAAAAATATTTTATTTGTCCACAAATCCAAAATCATTTTTTTTGCATACTTGGTAATTGATGCATTGTTCTGCTACTTAAGTTCCTTGCCTCAAACACCCTAGTCTTTCTAGGAAATTACCGAGTTAAACCTAGTTAGATATAAACTTCAAATTAAATGTATTTTCTAAGAGCTTGCAATCATTTGTACAGTACAAATGATTAACACTTAAATATTTTGCATTACAGAAATGACCTTTGTTTTGCATCACAGCCAACACAACCCTGCAGTTGCAGAGGAACTACAGAAACTCAGCTTCTGTTGTGCAACTATGCAAATGAAAAAGCAAAAATATCTATGGCAAAACTGAGTGCATATTGCATTAAATATTTATGTCAGCAGAAAAAGAAAAATGTTCTGTCTAACTTGCCCAGTTTGTACAGCTAACATCTGTGTACTGCCTTTTCTCCTACCTCACACCCACCCCAGGCCATCTTAAAGAATTCCAGTGTCTTGAAAATCCACTGCCCCATCAGGTTATATTTATTCTTCTGTCTTAGTGAAGACATGTTTTCTAATGCCTAGGATAAATTTTGTGCAATTAGTTAGGTAGTTGTTCCCCTCCTGTCTCCCCTGGCTTTTGTGTTAAGCTTTACCCCAATTTATCTTGAGAACCCATACCATCTCTCTCCTTCCTCACCTATCCTCAGATGATAAGAGCTCTATCTCCCCCAACCTTTCCACTTGTCAACTGTCCTCTTTTCCCTTCATTACCTTTGTCTGTACACTCTCAGTGGGCTTTAGCTCCCTCTGTTTGTGTAGGTGCCAGGAACAAGCACAACATTCTATTCAGGCCTACCAGCTGTCTAACAATGAGTTGTAGAACCTTTCGACTTCTACAGTCTATTATTATAAGGATACAGTCCACCACTTTATTGGTCACTGATCCACTTCCTCAGTCTGCAAGGAGTGATTTGTTTCTACCACTGCTATCACCCTGAGGTCTCTTTTTCCTGATTTATGCTTTGAGGGAGGAGGGGACCTGATAGATTGATAAAGTGAAATGCCTCATAAGACCATCATAGGAGAAGGATGAAAAAATGCAGGAAAAATACAGTAAGGGGACAGGAGCAAAAATGTAATATTTGTGGGGATTTTCAACTTCCAGAAGCAGACTTGGAAATGTTATGACAACAGAGTAAAGGAGAAGTGGGAGCTGATGGAGGTATTGGACCATGAGATATTTCATCAGTTGGTGCAGGACTACTCTGGAAAAGAAAGAATTATGGATATGGTCCTATCTGATGGATGTTGAGGTAAATACACCATTAGACAATGTTAATCATGTCATTATGCTGTTTGCAGTAGGAAGAAAGGACAAGAATACAGAGACAAAGGTGATGAAGTGTGATTTTAGGATTGATGCACTTAGGGAGAGATAAAAGACTGATTAAGAAACTGGGAGAAATGTAAATGGGTAAACAAGTTATATGTATGGGTCAAGGATAGAGTACTTGGGGGTATGAGCAAGAGTGTGAGAAATAGCCAAAAAGGACAGAAGGTCAATACAAATAGAAAAGAAAGTGAGCAAAGCCAATGATTAGAGTAAAAGTGAAGACATACAGCAGGCAGAACTAAAGAAAGGAGAAAGTGGTAGGAGGAAAAGAAAACACAATACAAGAGTGGCCAGAGGAAGTGAAACAGAAGTGAAAGTGCACGTTGAAAGGGAATTAGCAGTAGGGATTAGGAAGGGGAATGCATTCTTTTTTGATATATGACTGAAAGGAAGAAACATCTAACCATGTAGGGCAAATACAGAAGGGAGATCTCAGAAGAAAAAGAAACTTCTATTACTTTTCCCCCTCACTAAACGTGGTTGTGGCAAATTGGGTTTAAAGAGAAGGAGAAAAAAATTAAATAGAATCAAAACAGTACTAAAGTAAATAACTGAAATACCAGGAGTTAAAAGGAATCCTTTTAACTGCTGGTATTACAGTTATTTACTTTGGTAGTGTGTGTGTGTGTGTGTGTGTGTGTGTGTGTGTGTGTGTGTGTGTGTGTGTGTGTGTGTGTGTGTGTGCGTGTGTGTGTGTGTGTGTGTGTGTGTGTGTATGTTTGAATTTTTCTTCATGAGTGAGCCACTGTCTTTTTGCTTCTATATCTGTGTCTGTAAGAGAGCATGTGTATTATTAAATACTTACATATGGTATATTTTGGTTGAAAGGACATGGCCATGGTCAATATGCTTTTTGCGCAGTGCGAAAATTGGGTGTTCCACATTTTGACTGTTTGTCACACATTGCTATGGTCTGTGTTTTACAGTGGCCTCTGAGCAGGTTGAGACCTATGACAGAAATGGGTAACTACAGATCCATAAATCTGACTAGCCTTCTGAGTAAAATCCAGAGAGAGACATATCATGGAATTCATCAATAAGGACATAGGAAACCTTCAAACCCTGGACCCATCCCAGTGTGGTTTTCTCAAAGGCAGGTCATGCTTACTTAACCTAGAGGACTTTTTCAAAAAAAGTCACTACAGCAATACACAAAGGCACAACCTACCTAGACATAGCCAAAGCTTTTCACACAATACCATACTCCGGCATTGTAGAAAAGCATACAAAATTAGGAACAAGCTCCTCCATTATCTGCTAGATTGCCAGCTGTCTCACATATAGGACACATGATTATAGGTTGCCAGCTGTCTCACATATATGTCACAACAGGGGAAACTACTTTCACAAATAAAAAAAAGTAAGACCCACAAGGCTCAATGTTTTGGTTAACCGAGACTGTGGATGATTGCAAGCTGAGAGTATTCACTGAATCCTCAAAAGACTCTTCCATCCTCCAGCTCAACCAAATAACTGGCATCAGAGTCATAGACTAAAGCTAATTGCCAAAAAAAATTATTATTGTATCCTTTGAGAAACTGTCTGCCTCAAGAAATTACTACAATGGCAATACACCCCTAAGCATCAATCCAGTAGTTAGAGATTTGGGAGTATTCACAGGAAATGACATAGCATTCCACCTGTGATGAAGTCCTTCTATACTGTTCATCTTATTAGCAAAGGGATAGCATCTTGGTCCAGAGATGTCATTCATTGTCCCACTGAAATCTGGCCGCACCAGGCCCTTCATTGAATATATTACTTCCTTTGTTATGTACCTGTCCATCAAATGCAACAACTAGAGCACCCTGCAGAGGTTCCTCACAAAGAGAATACAGGGACTAAACTGAATGACCTACATGGACAGCCTGAAAGTCCTATCGCTATACTCAGTCTGTTACAGACTATTAAGAGGTGATCCTTGCCTGGCCTATAAGGCATTCTGTGAACCAGTACTAATGTACCTACCATACATATGCAAGTGAAATGGTATCAGAAATACCCAGTGTACAGCTCTCAACCTCTTCTTCAACAGGAACATAATGGTTTTCCCAGAGGATACTAATACTCTGGAGCAGAGTCCCCATCCATGTAAAACAAAGCTCAAACCGGTCTCTATTCAAATGCAACTTAAATCAATGGATGGGAATAAGAATATTACCTCAGGACTGTCTCCTGTGTCATTAATGTACAGAGGCAACACCTATAGGCCCTATACTGCTGTAGGGGCCCCCTTTTAATACTCAGTGCTATGACCCCAAAGATATTCATTCACAAATGGGAATTATGGGAATATAAATAATGTTAAGGATAATTTGAACACTTAATGGGGTAACATCAAGGCTTAAAATGGCTATCTAGGGCAGTTAGATGAGTATTCACCTAGAAGCTTATGAATAATTGGGCAGATCAGTGCTGAGGATAAGGGAGTAAGTTCTATAATTACACAAGTTTGATTTTAAGGCCACATTTATGGATGGTCATCATGAGTGCAGTGTCACTTAATGGGAATGTGATGCCCCACCACTGGCAATAGTAATCAAGGAGTCTTAATCCTCACCACTGGCACCAGTGGGAGATGTACATTGGGAGGATGCCAAGTTACACACACAGTATTTCTAGATGCAGCTCTCTGCATCAAGTGCAATTTTCCTTAAAAGCCCACAGATACCACAGTAAGTCTGGGGCTGGTTTCTCCCTTTCTCCAGATCCCCAATTAAACTTCCCCACTGGCACAGCTATTGAATTGAGAACTCAGCTGAGTGACCAAGGCAAGACCTCCAGCACCCTCTCTGTCCAACCAGTGCTTCATTTCCCTGCCCAAGTAGCTGATACACACACTCTTTGTGGTTTGATTTATACACAGGCACACACACACACACACACACACACACACACATACACACACACACACACACACACACACACACACACACACACACACACACACACACCTGGGAATGGTTGCCACAAGTTTACTAGCTATGCTTCCTTCTGCCCAGACTATATGGTAGTTTCCCCTGCCATCAGTCACTCCTTATCAGCTACTTTAAGGCCCTTAACAAAGGGTGTTCAATCTTACCGTGTAATGTTACTGTTAATACAAATGGTAGTTTGACCAAGAGCAAGACTATTAGGAGTGGCCTACATAGTGTCACCAAATAAAGATGCAAGTACTCTCAGAACTTAAATATCTCAATAAAGATCAGCCACAATAAAAGATTTAATATATTTAATAATAAATAATAAAAGAACAAGAAAATACTCAGTGTGAAGTTACAGTGATAACAGAGTTCAAAATCACAAGAAATAGTTAAAACAACATTGCAGGACAGTCTCAAATAAATAAAGAAAAATATCTAAAATAAACTTTGCTATTTTCCTGACTATATCTAAGAGAATTATACTATTCCCTAGACTTACTAACTCATAGCATGGCAGATGTGTGGTGAATGGATCTTGTCATGTCCAAGACGGAATGCAGAATGCTCTCTCTCAGAGATATCTTAAATTAATGTCTCAGATATTACTACTGGAATAGCTTGCAGAATGACATAATTTCTTGTCATCTGATTCTATCCTAGGTTAAACCTCTACTGCTGAAAGATGGCAGTATTTAGCATCCACCTGTCAAAATACATAGACAAGGGCTTTTCCTCACTTCTGTGCAGCTGTTGGGAGTCATAAAACAATAAAACACTTTCACGTCTCAAGCCTAGAAATTATTTCTCCTTCCACACAACACAGAGAGCTCCCTAGTATAGACATCCTGTCTCTTGCTGTCATAAAGTAATTTAATTTCAGCTATTTTTCTGAAGTTTTGCTGGAATGAAGTTAACCTCCTGTGTTCCATTTTCCACTGTTAAAATATATATATTTAAACAGTTACAGTAGTGTATGCACATTTCTGTTCTCTTCCAGCAGGGTACACTGTGGATCCATTTTTAAGATCAATATTTTATAAAATATCTTTTCAGCACACATGTCTGTACAAACCTAGTTTGATATATGCATGGCATACAGTTTTAATACATTTGCAACACAAGTATCTTACAGGAAGCATGTTGACATTCACAAATGACACTTAACGATTTATAAAATTCCAGACAGCTATGCTGGCAGTATCTCCCATTGTCACACTTCTATATAAATTATGTTTATATAGACAAATAACATATAATTATTTACAAAATTCCAGCTAGCTGGGCTGGCAGTATCTCCTTTCATCACACTTCTTCTCCCCTGAAAGACTTAAGCTAGTTTTTCAATTGACCCTTGAGAAACATTGCTTGAGAGGGATGAGCCTATCTGGGAATACCTTACCCCATCCCCTGTCTTGAGATCCCAGCTACCTTAGCATTGCTGACTCCAGTACAGTGTTGCACTGTCCTATCATATGCCTGAAACCCTAGGCTCCACTATAGTAATTTGGGATTTTGCTGGCTGGCTCCCTGTAGCCATAGATCTCCCTCAGACTTCTCATTCTTCCTACTGCAAATATTTAGCACAAGGGCCTTCCTATCATGGTAAGGTTTCATCATGTTAACATGGTACAGTTTATGCCCCTGCCTCCTGCCTAGCATTTCTACCACATAGTTAACATCACTGACCTTCCTTACCACTTTGAAGGGTCCCTTTCAATCTGCCTGCAGCTTGCTGTGTCTGACAGAAATGAGAATCATAACCTGCTGCCCAACAGCATACTCTCTAGCTCGAGCATTCCTGTCATACCCAACCTTTTTCTGCTGTTGGGCTTCTGCCAGGTTCTCCTGGGCCAAGCCCATGAGTTCCCTGAGCCTTGTCCTGAGATTTAGGACATATGCCACAACAGACTCCTTGTGGGATTCACACTCACCCTCCAACTCATCACAAATCAAATCTAGAGGTACCCTCACCCTATGCCCATACAGTAACTCAAAGGGTGAAAAACCTGTGGATTCCTTGGGCACCTCTCTGTAAGCAAACAACATATGGGGCAAATCTTTGTCCCACTCCCTCTTAAACTGCTCTGCAAATACCCATAGCATGCTCTTCAGTGTGGAATTTAATCTCTCTACCAGACCATTAATCTGGGGATGGTATAGGTGGTCCTTGGGTGCTTCACCCCAAACTGCTTCTGCAGACAAGCCAGCACGTCTGACATGAAATTGGCACCTCTGTCAGTCAGTATTTTTTGGGGATGCCTAGCCTGCTGAAAATCTCTAACAAAGCATTTGCCACCTTTTCCGCCTCAATGGAGGATAGGGCCACCACTTCAGGGTATCTGGTAACATAATCTACTACTAGTAGGATATACTTTTTCCTTGTGGAACTTGGGGTACTCAGAGGGACCACAATATCCATAGCTATCCTCTGAAATGGCTCCTCGATCACAGGCAAAGGCATCAAAGGAGCTTTGACCTTGTCTCCTGCCTTGCCTACCTTTTGGCACTGCTCATAGGTCCTGCAGCACCCTGTTACATCTCTGGAAATCCCAGGCCAATAAAAGTTCTGCATAATACATCTCTTGGTAAGCTTTATGCCCATATGACCTAGTTAATTTGTTGCTAGATAATTCTGCCAAACTGAAATCTAAACCAATGCACAGAAGGTTAATTACAGATTATATGGAAGCTAGGATTGTGTCGGTGTGGTTTGTTTTCATTTATATAAATGTATGATTGCCTGTGTGGTAAGTGATGGTTTAATAAAGATGTATCTTGTCTAATAAAGGCAGGAATTAAATAATGTATGTAATATTGCTTAGGTTATATGATATATTGCAATATATGTGAAGTAGAAAGTTTATGTTAATATAGTTTGATTACTTTTATATGAATGTAAATTTGCCTGTCACAAGTAATAGTTCAATAAAGGTGTCTGAAAGAAAAAAAAGGAGAAAGTTACAGTTAGTTGCCTGTCAGGAACTGGGATCCACAAGATCATGCAAGCACACAGGTCACTTAACCCCAAATACCAATATGACACTATCATAGTCAATGTGGGTGTGAATGACCTAAGATGTACCTCCTTGGAGTATATGAAGAGAGACATGATTGAGCTCTCAGAATATGTGTCACAAGCAGGTATGATCCTTGCAATGAGCTGCATTCTACTGTCTCCAAGGATGATGCCACAATACCAAGAGAAGATGATCATCTTTAATAATTGGCTTAGCTGCTGGTGTCATTCTAAAGGGGTCCAATACTTGTCATCCCAGAAGGGCATGGTTGACAGACCATGCTGCTTCACCAGGTATGATCTTCACCTGTCACCACTAGGCTAGCCAACACTGGCTAAAACATTATCCACCCCTGTAGTGCCCTTTTTTAGGCATTGCCAATCAGACAAACCTTCCAACATAGAAAAATCTATTTGGGACAAGCTAAAGGTGTGACTGCTTAATGCTAGGAGTCTCAAAAAGAAACTGCACTCCCTAGAAGTGCTCCTCACCTTGGAGAATGCTGACATCTGAGCAGTTATTCAAATGTGGTTCAAAGCCATGGAAAGCACTCCAGATATACATGGCTATACCACCTTTCCTACATTCCAACCACTCACTGAATATGAAAGAGCAAAAGGCAGAAGTGTATCTACCTACATAAAAGATAAGCACACCTGAAGGCTAGTCAAACAACATGACATGCTTGAGCTACTCCATGTCCAGCTAACCATGGTGTGATGTTTTCACTGATAAGATCAGATCACAAAGCAGTCTCCCTTGAAATAAAGGTAAAATGAAACTTCCCCCCACCTAACTCCAAAAACTTTAAGAATTTTTCTAAGGCAAATGACCTCCCATTAAGTGATGGCATAGCTGGTTTCCAAGCTCCCCCAAACCCAGAAAAAAAACACAAAACCTATGCAGAGGCATACACCAAAAGTCCTGTATGACCATGTAAAAACTGCATAGAAATGGTAGTAGTAAACTGAAATAAGCCTGGGTCAAACTGCAAACACAAGCCACCCTGGTGGAAATCCTGTCAAAAAGTAAGAGGGAATGTGCACAACAGAACACAAAGTCCATCATTAGTCTAAACAGGTTAATCAGGGAACTAGTCAAGACTCTGAAAGCAGACTTTGAGGCAAAAACAGCCTCCAAAGCTAAGGATGTCCACAAGGCATTTTTCAGTTACTGTATGTCCACAGTCTTAAGGGCCACACCCAGCAATGTGCAGAATTAGTTGTGGATGGCATCACCTATACTCAACCAGAAGATATGGCAAATCTGCTTTTACTTCCTCATCACCTGCAGTTCTCCCCCAATAAATACCCTCCGCCACTCCCCTGCCAATTATCACTAAAGAACTGTTCACCACTGCACTTTCTAAAGCTAAAAAAAGGCTTCAATAGGACCTGACAATATACCAGGTTGTCTCTTAAACAGCTTGAATTAGGACCTGTCAGGCTCATTGGGATCTCTGTTTACCACAGCCTCTGGATTGGTTTGGTCCCAGTAGAGTGGAGGACAGCAACAGTCATCCCTCTGTACAAAGGGGACCATCAACTGACCCAGATAATTCCAGACCCATAAATTTAATTAGTCTTAAAGACCATGGAAAGAATAATCATGGATGAAACCTCCAAACACTGGACCCAACCCAGTTCAGCTTTGTCAAGGGCAGGTCATGCCTACAAAATTTGGTGGACTTTTTTGAAAAAGTCAGCAGAGCCATGGATGATGGTAAAACAGGGAATACTACCTATCTTGGCCTGGCGAAGGCATTTGACACAATCCCACACTCAGGTATTATAAATAAACTCACAAAACTGGGCATAAATCCCTACATCACCAGATGGATAGCTAATTGACTCATGGACAGGACACTTGGTTAAAGTGGATGAATCTAGATCAAGCAAAAGGCCAATTACTAGTGTTGTGCCATATATACATATATTTTAAGGACGGGCATTAATTCCCTTCTAGCTTGCCAATATACCAAAACATTTGTTCCCATAATAAGTGTCCAAGCTGTTCTTAAAAATATCTAAACTAGTACTTGCTTTAATGTGGATACCACATCCCACAATGCCGAATCCTTCACAAATGCTTTCTATGGACATCTCCAAGAATGCATGGATCATGCATTCCCAAACAAATCCAAGTCCCTCTCCACCAAATGTAAGCGTCCTGTCTGGTGGACCTCAGCCATAAACAAATTGTATAACAAAAGAAGGAAGCTACTGCATGTCAGAGCGAAAACCCATGAAGGATAAACATCTCTGATCAACATTAGCAGAAAACTACGTTCTCTCATAAAAACATCCAAGGCAAACTTTGAGAGAAAAATCGCTAAGGACACTAAAGATAACCACAAAGCCTTCTTCAGCTATGTTAGAAACCTGGGCGGAAACCCTCAGATATGCTCAGAGTTGGTTTACAACAACAAAAAATACACTGAACCCACAGATATTGCTAACATTCTGGTTGACAGGTTCAGTGCAAATGTCTCCCCTCCTTCATCCCCCAAAGAAGAAATACTTATCCCAGCTGAATGTAATCTCCCTGTCATCTCAGATGTCCAAGTGAGAACCGCCCTAAACATAGCAAAAAACAAAGCATCAATGGGACCTGACGGTATCCCGGGGTGCGTGTTACGTGAACTCCAAGCGGAGCTAAACCCGCACATAAAAATGCTATTTAACATTAGCCTTACTTCAGGATATGAACCTGAACACTGGCGTACAGCAACAGTGGTCCCATTCCACAAGGGGGTTGCCTCTACAGACCCTGGAAACTACCGCCCCATAAGCTTAACTAGCCTGGTCTGCAAAGCTATGGAAAGAATCATTATGGAACTCATAAACAGAGACATAGGTGACCTACAGACACTTGATCCCACCCAGTTCGGCTTTGTAAAGGAAAGATCCTGCCTTTTAAACCTGGTTGACTTTTTTGAAACAGTCACTAGAGCCATTGATGAGGGCAAAGCAGTCCATACAGCATACCTGGACTTGGCTAAGGCCTTCAACACAATACCCCACTCAGGCATCATAGATAAGCTAAACAGCTTAAAAGTAAACCCTTATGTCACTAGATGGGTTGCAAACTGGCTAAAGGACAGAACCCATAAAGTTAAAATCACTGGGGCAATGTCAGACTCAAAGCCAGTCACAAGTGGTGTCCCACAGGGATCTGTCCTGGGACCCCTCTTGTTTGGCATTTATTTTTCAGATGTTAAAGCAAACATGGGAGGGCTGTGGCTGACAAAGTTCGCAGATGACTGCAAACTAGGCACCATAGTCGATACACCAGCAGACACACACATCCTACAAAAAGGCCTCACTGAAACGGACAACTGGTGCCGTAGTCATGGCCTTAAACTAAATGCCAAAAAATGTATAGTCATCCCTTTGAGAAAAAACAAAGTCCCCACAAATTATCACATAGACAGCAACCCACTGAGTATGGAAAAAGTAATCAGAGATCTAGGGACCCGAGTAGACAGCGACCTCTCATTTGACACCCACGTTGCCAAAGGGGTTAGAAAAACATTCTACCTTGCACACCTCATCATGAAGGGATTCACGTCCAGATCCACGGACGTCATTGTACCCCTATATTCCTCCCTCATCAAACCCATGATTGAGTACAATGCCCCATTTGGTATGTACCTCACCCGGCATTTGCAACAGCTGGAGAGACCACAAAAGTACCTCAACAAAAGGATCAAGGGTCTCCAAAATATGTCTTATTCTGCCAGACTAAAGAAACTTCAGCTCTATTCAGTAGCATACTGCCTGCTCAGAGGTGATCTCTGCCTGACATACAAGGCCATGTCCAATCAGGATCTGATGGATATGCTCCACCTCAAAAAATCCAAATCCATCAGGACCATGAGAGTTAAAGACTTAAACCTCGGCACAAGTATGAATAGGACATGCTGGAGGGATAGATTCATAACCCAGAGGTTCCCATGCTTTGGAACAGGATCCCAGTTCGTATTAGGCAGAGCCCCTCACTGACTCTCTTCAAGAGAAATCTTGATGAGTGGATGGAAGATAGTAAGTTTACCCCAGGGGTCACATCTGTGTCACTGCTAGACAGGGGCACAGTAAACTAATTCTATTATATAAGGGGACCTTCATTGTGTCACTACTAGACAGAGGCACATTATTCTAGATCTATTTTGTACATTTTTGTACCATTTCATGGGGTGGCAAAAGCCACATCACTATGGCTAGGCTTACAAATGCCCCAGGGCAAATAGCCTAGTAATATACTATGAAACTATGAAACTATGTAATTTGGTAGGCTGTTCCATGCATCAGCTACTTTGTCAAAAAACAATTAGTACACTTCTCATTCCTACAGAATTTTCTACATAGGTTATCTGATGATTTTCTAGTACTTTTTGATAACCCAAAACATTCCCAGAGATAGTTGTCTCTAAATGTCCTATATACCTAAATAACATCTCCTCTTAGAGATTTGTAAGAGACAGTGTACAAGTTCAGATATTTTAGTCTTTCATAATAACTTACATTTTCACATCCATGGATGCCCTTGGTATATTTCTGCTGTATTCTTCCCAGTTTAGTCATGCTTGTTTTCTTATAGGCTTTCCATATTGTTATTCCATACTCAAGTTTCGGTCTAGTGTAACCAACAAACAATGACTTCATCATTTATTTTTTTATTTCCTAGAATTTGTAAATCTTTTTATATAACCTATAGTGTTATAAATATCATTAACCAACCAGCTGAAAAACTCATAGCTGATCTACCCATACACCCAGGTTCTTAAATGTCTACAGTTTCAATCACTGTGTGCTGTATTAAATTTTCACCTTTCAATTTATGTCTCCTACATCTCATATGCTTAGTTTTTTATATATTTATCAGCATATCATTCTCCTGCACCCAAATGGTCAATTTAGTCAAGTTATTTTGTAGACATGCCTTATCTGTAACACATTTAATCAGTTTACCCAATTTCACTTCATCTGCATATAGACTGTAGAACACCTCAGATGAAAATGTTAGGGCTGAAGAATACAATCTAAGCAAGTAAGGGCCCTGAACAGCACCCTGTGGGACACCCTGACTGTAACCAAGGATTTCACCTGTCCAGTTGCTGTATCACACATGCCATGTCCTATTTGTAAGCCATGCAGCTATCCATCTTATCAAGAGTACATCAATACCTAGTTGTTCTCATTTATTGATCAGTGTTTTATGTATGACTCTGTCAAATGTTGAAGTTAAATCTGTCTAAATTACATCACAGCACAATTTCTCATTCATAGCTGTTATTATATTGTTATAGAACATTGTGTTACAGGTGGTAATATATCTAATTTCAACATATACGTGCTGATATATGGACTCAAGTCCTACCTTTTCCAATTCTCACAATAACTTAACCAGTATTACCTTCTCCATTATTTTCCCACAACATGAAAGTAGACTTAAGGGTCTATATGACTCTGGGTTTGACTTACTCCCCTTTCCCTTAAAGACAGGTTTAATAAGTGCATGTCCCCAGTCTTGAGGAATCTCCCCATATTTATATGACCTAGTAAATAATAGATATAATGCTACTGTAAGTTCTTGCTGAAGTGTTCTCAGGTCATAGTTACTAATTCCGTCACCTCCCTGTGCTTTGTTTGGATCCAGTTTGCACAGTTCTTTTTCAATATAATCTAATTTGATTCCAGTATCTGAGTTTACCTGGATGTCACTAGGACAATGTATCCCACATTTTGTGGACCCAAACTGTTTTGCATAAGATTTTGTAAATATATCTATAATCTGTTCTGTCTGAGAATAAATTTTAGAATCTGCACACAGTTTATCAGTTTGTATGGCTTTACTCCGTATGTATCTGTAAAAAGGTTTCTTATTATACTTAATATCTTTATATAAATTTTCTTCAAAATTGTCTTGATCTTGTCTCACACTATACTTAATCTGTTTGTCCAGCTTGTTTATTTCAGTTTTCAAAGTTGTAGTTCGACCTCTTTTCCATTTCTTATATTTTTTCTCTCTCACCTTAATCAGATATCTTGCTCTTAAGGAGATATGTCCCCCTGACATTGTATGCCTAGATCCTAATGTTAAACACTTTTATTTTGCACTCAATTTCTCTTTCAAAACTTTCCACATTCCATCTGCAGTTTTTCCACTGAACGCCTCTGTCCAATTAGTTTTACATAGTGACTGTTTTGTTTCCATATAATCTATAATTAACCTTCTGTGCATTGATTTAGATTTAAGTTTGGCAGAATTATCAAGCAATAAATTAACCTTTGTAACCCCATGATCACTGCACATCAACGGTGGTAAAACTTGACTTGAAGTAACAGTAATTTATTTAGGATCACAAACAATGTCTAGTATGTTCCATCCCCTGGTAGTTTTTTTTTACAATCTGAAGCAATTGTTATTTTTTTTTTTTTACAATCTGAAGCAATTGTTGTTCTTGAATATATGTTGTGAATAATTTCCTTACTAATGTTGTTGAATCAATATTATTCCAGTCTGTTTCTGATAAATTTAAGTCCCCATCTAATATTATTCTTCCATCCTGTGTTTCTTGCAAGAAATGTATAGATTCCTCTAGGTCATCAGCACTTGACTTTGGTGGTCTGTACACTCCAACAACTGTTGTAAGTTCCAGGGTTGTCATTATTGTCACAGTTATACAGTCTATAGTATTGGTGTTTTCACTGAACATGTAATAATCACAGGTCTCATAACTATCTTTATCCCACCGCCACCTATTTTTTTGTTAGAATGTATGTTACAGTAAAAACATTTATACCCTGACATAACTGGTTTCCTGTAATTTTTCTTTAACCATGTTTCACAAACAATAACAACATCAGTCTTCAAGGAATGTAGCAAATTTGCCAGTAATAAAACTTTATTATTAATGCTTCTAGAATTAAAAACCATCAGAGATGCATCAAATGTTGCTATCTGCGAACTGTTAAATTTTCGACCTGGCAAAATTCCTGCCTAGTGTTTGTCATATATTGCAAAATATTTGCTGCAAAAATTCTCTTCCCTGATTTAGACAAATGCACACCATCCTGTCTGAACATGTGTGCCCAAAAGAAGGCTTGGATGCTTTACACATTTCCATTTTTTAAAACAGGACATTTTTTCCATGTAGGTGTTTACCCAAAATATATTTTCATTCATGGTGACCTGACTATCCTTTCAATAGGTGATTTGTGAAAAATATGTCCTAACACCAGTACTAGCTATACTATCTCTCTCTGTGGAAAAGTTCACTCCACAAAGGAGTTAACTCTGTGGAACTATATAATTACCATCCAATTACCATTCTATCCTCCTTATATAAAATCCTCAAAATTTATACATTCCCAAATAATGCATTATCTCCTCACTAATAAACTGATAACCAACACCAAGCACAGATTTTGCCCCAATCACTGTACTACCACAGCCCTTACTAGCTTTACCAACACAGTAAACCAACATTGAAACAATGGTAACCTAGTATAGGTTCATAGGTGTGTACTAGACTAATGGCTCTGGAGCCTTTACAAGCCTAACCCATAAGATTACCCTGGCATTGTGCCCCCTGACCTTAGTTCCCAGTCCCTCTGACAAGTAGAGCCACTGGAGTGATCCCTGGGGTGAATTTTCCATTTCCCATCTACTCAAGATTTCTCTTGAAGAGGGACAGTGAGGTGCTCTGTTTGACATGTATGGGAAGTCTATTCCATAGCATGGGCAGTCTCTGGCTTATGAACCTGTCCCTCCAGCATGTTCTGTTGATTATGGTAATGAGGTTGAGGTCTCTGTAGCATGTGGTGTTGACGGATTGGGATTTCTTTAGATGTAGCATTTCTAACAGAGCTGGGTCAGACATGGCTTTGTAAGTCAAGCAGAGATTGCCTCTAAGTAGGCGATATGAGACAGAGAATAGTTGGAGTTTTTTTAGTCTGTCCACATAGGACAAGTGTTTAAGGCCTAGGATCCTCTTTGTGAGGTACTTTTGCGGCCTCTCCAGTTGTTGCAGGTGTCTAGTGAGGTACATGCCAAATGAGGCATTATACTCGATGATTGGCGTAATGAGGGAGGAGTAGAGGGAGACAATGACCTCTTTCTTCCTGGATGCAAAACCCTTAGTAATGAGATGTGCCACATAGAAGGACTTTCTGACCACAGTGGCAATGTGGTGGTCAAAAGAAAGGTTGTTGTCAACCTGTGTTTCCAGATCTCTTATAACACATTCTGTGTTCAGTGGACTACCATCGATGTGGTAATTCATGGGAAGTGGGTTTTTCCCAAAGGGGATGACAACACATTTTTTGGCATTGAGCTTAAGGCCATGGTTCTGACAACAGTCATTGTTCTCAGAGAGGCCTTTCTGTGGGTTATCAACATCACTTGGGGAGTTAATAATGGCTCCCAGCTTGCAATCGTCTGTGAACTTTGTCAGCCAGAGTCCCTTCTTGTTGGCCTGGACTTCTGAGAAGTAGATAGCAAACACGAGGACCCAGGACCAATTCCTGTGGGACTCCACTCATGACTGATCATCAGTTTGACTTGGAGTCAGCTACTTTCACACTGTGGGTTCTATCTGTAAGACAGTTCGCAACCCACCTAGTGATATAGGGGTTGATGCTTAGCTTAGTGCATTTTTCTATGATTCCTGAGTGAGGAATGGTATCAAAGGCCTTGGCCAGATCAAGGTAGGCTGTATAAACCACCTTGCCTTCATCCACAGCTCTGGTGACTGACTCAAAGAAGTCGACCAATTTGAGCAGGCATGATCTACCCTTTACAAAACCAAATTGTGTGGGATCCAGAGTTTGGAGAGTCCCTATATCCTTGTTTATTACCTCTATGATGATGCATTCCATAGCTTTGCATATCAGACTTGTCAGGCTAATGGGGCGATAGTTCCCAGGGTTTGTAGTCACTCCTCCTTTGTGGAGAGAGACGACTATAGCAGTGTACCATTTGGTAGGGACAAAGCCTGAGGTGAGGCTGTGATTGAACAGGGCACACAGACGAGGTGCCAGCTCACTCTGTAGTTCATGTAGAACACAGCCAGGGATACTGTCAGGTCCCACAGAAACTGTATTCTTGGCCTTGGACAGTGCTGCTTTAACCTGTGCAGCAGTAATACTGGGTGCCTGGCAATCTGTTGGTATTATGATTGGTCCTTTGGGGGGAGGGGTAAAGTTGACACTGAATCTGTCAGTCAGTATATTGGCAATATATGTTGGCTCGGTATAGGAGGTACCATTGTGCAGTAGCTCAGAGTAAATCTGGGTATTGCCATGGAGATTCTTTACATAACTATAGAAGGCCTTGTGGTTGCCTTTACTATCTGCTGAAATTCTGTTTTCATAGCTAGCTTTAGAAGATTTGATGAGGGATCTCAACTTTTTGTTGAGGTTGATAAGGGAGTTTTTCCAGTCTTGAGATTGCACCTTATTCTGCATTAGTTTCCCCCTTCTGTTGTAAAGTTTGTTTATGGCAGGAGACCACCAGATTGGCTTCTTTTTTTTGGAGGAGTCTTGGTTCTATTGGGTATGGAGAGCTCCATGCACATCATAAAGTGCACTGGTGTATGATTCGGCGGTCATGCAACTATTCTCCATTTGTGTGGGTGTTGTAAATCCACTGTATTCCTAGATCTCTCCAAGGCCTTTGATACTGTCTCCCATGCCAAACTCCTTTCTGATCTCTCCGAGGCCTTTGATACTGTCTCCCACACCAAACTCCTTCTGATCTCTCCAAGGCCTTTGATACTGTCTCCCACACCAAACTCCTTTCTGATCTCTCCGAGGCCTTTGATACTGTCTCCCACACCAAACTCCTTTCTGATCTCTCCGAGGCCTTTGATACTGTCTCCCACACCAAACTCCTTTCTGATCTCTCCAAGGCCTTTGATACTGTCTCCCACACCAAACTCCTTTCTGATCTCTCCGAGGCCTTTGATACTGTCTCCCACACCAAACTCCTTTCTGATCTCTCCGAGGCCTTTGATACTGTCTCCCACACCAAACTCCTTTCTGATCTCTCCCATCTTTATCTCAGCCACTCCACACTAGCGTGGTTTCAAGACTATCTAACCAACCTCCAACAGGGAGAAAAATGGCAAAATGCCTTATCTCCCCTCCTAGCTATCACCCTAGTGGTCCCCAAGGATCCATTCTTGGACCTCTTATTTTCAACATATTCACCAACCAACTCCATAAAGCTACCTGGCACACCACACTAGTCCAGTACGCCAATGACTCCACTCTAATCTGCTCTGCCCCATCACTCCCTCAACTCAAGGAATTGACACAAGAGTCATTTACCGCTGTTGAAATCTGGTTAGGCAACTTTCAACTAATACCTAACTCCAATAAAAAGCAGCTAATTATATTCTATCCCACTAGAGCCTTAGACCCCATACCACCATTTACAATATTCTCAGCTAATAACACCCCTATCACACCTGTCCAACACACCAAACTTCTAGGGGTTATCATAGATCACAATATGAAATTCGATATGCACATTGCACAGACAATAAAGGAAGTCCATAAAAAACTTGGAACCATATACAGATGCAAAACATACCTCACCAATGACAGTAAAGCCACCATTACAATAACCCACCTACTATCCACACTCCTCTATGCCTCCCCCATGCTCATCGACCTAAACAAAGCAGACTTTAACAAACTAAATACCTGCTACAATAAAATAGCTGGGTCTGCTACTGACATCCTTCAGGACACATCGCTGCATAGCAATCAAGCAACTATCCTGGCTAGAATTATCCAACCTGCTCACTCACTCTGGAATAAAATCCCAGTCCAGGTTAGGCAGAGTCCCTCATTGACTCTCTTCAAGAGGAATCTTGATGAGTGGATGGGAGATCGTAGGTTTGCCCCGGGTATCACTTCTGTGTCACTGTTAGACAGAGGCACAGTATACTAACCTCAAAAAAGGGCATAGCAAAATAAATTTAAAATGGGTGGCGAAAGCCAAACACATTCTGGCTAGGCTTATAAATGCCCTAGGGCAGATAGCCTAGTATGAACCTATATAACCAGTTTACAATAGCCCACCAAATTTTATACTATCCCAATAGCATTCCTGCTCTTCAAGCTCTACTTAATATCTACTCTAACAAATGCCTACTAAGATCCACCAATAAAACACTGTCTGACATAGGCAAAAGCAACAATAGCTCTGGGGACTCCTTGTTTTCCATTTCTGTTACAAAAGCATGAATACCATCCCTATAGATATTAGGACTACTGAAAACAAAAATAATTTCAAAAAACTCCTCCGGTCCCATTTACATAGATCTTGGTTATGTAATTGTTCTGACCCTGGGTGGCTTTACTTCAATAGATCATATCATACTTTAACCTTCTACAAAAGCTTGCAACAACTCCTTTCTATACTCTTAACGAATCGATGTGTGTTTACTGTTCTAGCCACTGATGAACGTAACCAAATGCCTGAACAAAATGTCATTTCAGTTGTATTGTTTATTGTAACACACTGGGCTCCTTATAGTATGCTTACTTTTTGCTCCTTTCTTGGCCTTGAAACTTTACTTTATTAACATTTTGACTCTGTACTGTACTTTATTAACATTTTGACTCTGTACTGTACTTTGTTAACATTTTGACTCTGTACTGTACTTTATTAACATTTTGACTCTGTACTGTACTTTGTTAACATTTTGACTCTGTACTGTACTTTGTTAACATTTTGACTCTGTACTGTACTTTATTAACATGCATTGTATTTACTGTATTTGCTGTACTAATCTTTGTGGAGCTTTTCTCCCTGGGCCTCCACTGAAATGGGACCTATGCCCAGCTGGACTTTCCCAGTAAACAAATGTAAAATAAATTAAACTATCTAAGAGTGCTGTCAGTTCCCTACTAACAGTCAGAGAATCCTTGTATATAAAAACAGATCCATACTTCCTTACATTAATGCATTCCAAGGCTTGTCTCACATCTTCTATTCTTGCTCCTGGCAAGCATAACACTATTCCATGTTCATTATCTTCTCAGCAAATATAAGTATCAGTTCCTATAATTGAATCTCCAGTTACAAGAATATGAGCCATAGTGATCATATTCAGTTCTGAATATACTTCTCTGAAGTCAAAGCTAATGTGCAAGGCCTTTGGATGACAAAGTTTGCCAACAACTGCAAGCTGGGCGCAATCAATGAAGTCCCCATTGATATAGATATCCTTCAGGAGGGTATAAATCAGACAACTGATTGGTGCCAAAGACATGGCCTAAAACTAAATGTGAAAAAATTCATTATCATACCCTTTGGAAAGCCAAAGACCATTGTAAATTACATTGATAGCAGTCCCCTCAGAGTATATGCAGAGGTGAGAGATCTAAATACTCAGATAGATAGTAGCCTGAACTTTGACCAGTATGTGTCCACAATGGTGAGGATGTGGCTCTATGTGGCACAGCTTATAAGTAAAGGTATGGCATCCAGATCCAAGGAAGTTGTAGTCCCACTGTACTCCACCCTCATTAAACTAATAATCTAGTATAATGCACCATTTGGCATGTACTTGACTAGGCATTTGCAACAGCTGGAGCAACCCCAGATGTTCCTCACAAAGAAAATATAGGACATTAACATTTCCTATGCAGATAGACTATAAACCATGTCCCTTTACTCTGTCTCCTACTGAATATTAATGGGTGACTTACACCTATCCTACAAGGCACTCTCAAATCCAGTCGTAATGGAGCTGCTAAACATCCATAAGGCAAACATGAGGATCACCTGATGTAGGGGGTCTAAACCTAGTCAGTGACTCAAACAAAACATGGTGGAGAGACAAATATGTGCCACAAAGATTACCCCTTCTTTGGAACAACCTTCCTATTTATGTTAAGCAGACCCCATTCCCTTGCCCTCTTCAAAAGCAATTTGGATCAATTGCAGTGGTAGCATTGTTGCCTCACAGCAAGAGGTTCTCCCATTCGATTCTCGGCTGGAGTGCGGGTAGTGCCTTCTGTGTGGAGTCTGCTTGTCCTCCCTGTGGTTGGGTGGGCATTCGAAAGGCATGCGTAAATGGACATGCCTTCGTTGAAAGTTGAACATCGTGCTGGCACCTCTGTGTTCGTGAAAATCTACTTGCAATCATTAGCGGACCAGTGTTCCACTGTGTTGACCCCTAACCAAGAAAAGCATAAAGACAAACAAACAAAAGATGGGGAATGCGCCGGTTAAACAAGGTTAAACTATTTCTGGCTCCGTAAAGTCTGCTCTTCAATTTTTCCCTTAGAACTTCTCTGCTTGCAATCTAAACAGTCTATTATCTATCTCAAAAGCTCAGCACTTGCTCCTAAAGCATTTTTATATAGGTAAAGTACTTATATACTAAACAAAGTACTACATTAGCCTAGAATCCCCTTGAGTACCCATTTCCCTATAGGTCCCTTCTGACTCAGTTACACAGCAAACTTTTTCACTTTTTCTAGCATGTTGAAGGGTCAGTTGCTAGCGTCCTCTCCTGTTCAGCTGGTGAATCTGGGCATCTTGAGGCAATGTTACAATTGCCTCATGTACACAGACAACCCACTCCTTCTCCCACAAAACACAAATACATGTGAGAGATGCAACTATATAGCCAAACTGGAGGCTGAGCTCTCTCAACTCAGGACTGGCAAGACCAGACAGGAGGAGAAGGAAACCACGCACACCACAAACCCAGTTTCACATAGAACTATCACAACTGCAAAACAAACACATAAACACACAAAGACATACTCGGAGGCACTGATCAAAATCTACCAAAACTACAGAGGCCTCCAAAGCAGACACCCAAGCAACTGCCACCTCAAGACACAAGACATGCAACACATAGTTCTCAAAGTCAGTGTGCTAAACAGTCACAGCCCTTAAGGCCAAACACAATGCCAGACACACTTGTTATAGGTGACTCCATAGTCAGACACACTGACGTCCCACTCACCAGACTGAACAAGGAAAAGATCACAGTAAGCTGCCTGTCGGGCGCTAGAATCTGCCACATAACACAAGCACTCAGGTCACTCCACAGCAAGTACAAGTATGACTCAGTCATTGTCCATGCCGGTGTGAACGACCTGAGACATACCTCCCTGGACTACATGAAAAGAGACATAGAGGAGCTCTCAGATTATGTAGCCCAGGCCGGTATGACCCTGACCCTGAGCAGTATCCTACCCTCACCAAGAATGATGCCACAATACAGAGACAAAATGATCAGCTTTAATAATTGGCTTAATTACTGGTGTCATTCTAAGGGGATCCAATGTCTGTCTTCCTGGGATGACATGCTTGACAAGCCATGCTGCTTTGCAAGGGACGGCTTGCACCTGTCACCTCTGGGCTTCCGGATATTGGCAAAGGCTCTTGCCACCCACATAGTGCCTTTTTTAGGCAAGGCTCAAATGATAAACCTACCACCCTAGAAAACAAAAATGGAAAAAAACTAAGGGTAATACTGCTCAATGCCAGAAGTCTAAACCTCAAGATGCACACCCTCGAAGCCCTCCTCAGAATGGAGAACATCGATGTCTGTGCTGTGACTGAAACCTGGCTCAAGGCTCCTGAGAGCACCCCAGCACTATCAGGTTATACCTCGTATCATGCGTTCCGGCCCCAAAATCCGGACCGAACCACAAAAGGAGGGGGAGTATCCATATTCATAAAGGATACCCACACTTCCAGGTTAGTGGCAACGCACGAAGCATCGGAGACCATCCAGGTGCAATTAACCATAGGTAAAACTGCCCTACAGTTTGTAGCATGCTACAGACTACCCTCTCAAGCTCAGGAAACCCACACAGCCATCCTGAAGACACTGGAGAGTATGAATGTCTCTCCAAACACCATCATATTGGGTGACTTCAACTACCCAAACATAGACTGGGAACATTACTCAAGCCCCAACACCCTAGCCCAAAGGTTCCTGGAGTTCATAAACTCAAATGCTATGGAACAACTAGTCACCGTTCCCACAAGAGGAGAAAATATACTAGACCTGATCATCACAAACATGGGGACAAAATGCTCCACACCGGAAGTATATCCCTCATTGGTGAGATCAGACCATAAATTAATCTCACTGGAGATCCACATCCCGCCCCCAACCCCAGCAAAAAAGACCACAGTGAAGAACTTCTCAAAAGCAAACTTCACACTTCTTAAGACTGGAGTGGTATCCTTCAAGGCCCCAGAGCCAGTGGAAACCACATCCCACGCTGCTGAAACCCTTACAAATGCCTTCTACGAGCACATCCAGGAATGTATGGATCAAGAAATCCCTAATAAAATCAAGACCCTTTCCACCAAAGGCAGGCACCCGGTCTGGTGGACCCCAGCCATAAACAAACTCTACAACAAGAGGAGAAAGCTACTACATGACAGAGCAAAATCCCTAAAAGGGAAGGCATCTCTGATCAATACTAGCAAAAAACTACGATCACTCATAAAATCATCCAAGACCAACTTTGAGAGTTCTGAATATACTTCTCTGAAGTCAAAGCTAATGTGCAAGGCCTTTGGATGACAAAGTTTGCCAACAACTGCAAGCTGAGCGCAATCAATGAATTCCCCATTGATATAGATATCCTTCAGGAGGGTATAAATCAGACAACTGATTGGTGCCAAAGACATGGCCTAAAACTAAATGTGAAAAAATGCATTATCATACCCTTTGGGAAGCCAAAGACCATTGTAAAGTACATTAATAGCAGTCCCCTCAGAGTAGATGCAGAGGTGAGAGATCTAAATACTCAGATAGATAGTAGCCTGAACTTTGACCAGTATGTGTCCACAATGGTGAGGATGTGGCTCTATGTGGCACAGCTTATAAGTAAAGGTATGGCATCCAGATCCAAGGAAGTTGTAGTCCCACTGTACTCCACCCTCATTAAACTAATAATCTAGTACAAAGCACCATTTGGCATGTACTTGACTAGGCATTTGCAACAGCTGCAGCAACCCCAGATGTCCCTCACAAAGAAAATATAGGGCATTAACATTTCCTATGCAGGTAGACTATAAACCTTGTCCCTTTACGCTGTCCCCTACTGAATATTAATGGATGACTTATGCCTATCCTACAAGGCACTCTCAAATCCAGCCATAATGGAGCTGCTACACATCCATAAGCCAAACAACATGAGGATCACCTGATCTAGGGGGTCTAAACCTAGTCAGTGACTGAAACAAAACACGGTGGAGAGACAGATATGTGTCACAAAGATTACCCCTTCTTTGGAACAGCTTTCGTATTTATGTTAAGCAGACCCCCTTCCCTTGCCCTCTTCAAAAGCAATTTGGATCAATTGCAGTGGTAGCGTTGTTGCCTCACAGCAAGAGGTTCTCCCATTCGATTCTCGGCTGGAGTGCGGGGAGTCTTCTGTGTGGAGTCTGCATGTCCTCCCTACAGTTGGGTGGGCATTCGAAAGACATGTGTAAATGGGCATGCCTTTGTTGAAGGTTGAACGTCGTGCTGGCACCTCGGTGTTTGTGAAAATCTACTTGCAATCATTAGCGGACCAGAGTTCCGCTGTGGCAACCCCTATCCAGGAAAAGCAGAAAATCAAACAAACAAAAGATGGGGAATCGCAAATTCACAGCTGGAGTAGTGCTTATATCCCTTATGGACAGGGAAATCTGTAAAATACTCAAGTCATGTGCACAAACCTATGCAATGCTCTTGCCCCTAGGGGCCACATAATGGGTAAAATGAGATTATACTGGCTAGGTTTGTAATGCAGTTAGCCTAGTAATCAATGTACCTATGAATCCACTTGTGGTATCTCTTTATTTGTATGGAAGATATAAGGGCTAAAATCTACCATGGGAAACTAAGGTTAGGTTTTTATGATCCTCACAGTTCAACAGCCTATTAAGCAACTATGGACTTGTAAGAGAATATGAATTATCATGCATTATTTATTAAGTCTAATCCACCATTCCTTCCAAAATTGCCCATTTAGAAGGAACAGAAAGATACATTTTTCAGCCAAATAAAGGACAGAAGAGAAATATGTCCGGTGGTATTCACGTTGGCAGTGGTGGGATTCAAACTCCCACTAGTGCCAGTCGTGTGTCATATAGAGGTGGCTGCGGACTATCCCTCACACGCAGCACCAAACTACACTTAGAACGGATAATCTTTTTGTAGATATTCCACCCAAAATTCTGCAAAACAAGACTAACATGAGAAGCAGAAGAAGACGGGGAATGAAAGTATAATGGCAGCCACAGCTGTCAACCAATCAGGCACAAATCTCACTAGAATCCAGGACAAATGCAGAAATAATCAGGGACAATTATAGTTGTATTATACATTTAAGATATTGAAAGGTTAAGAGAATGTTAATTAATAAAATTTTTGGGGGGCTAAAACAAGTCTACATTTTTAATTATTGTTATTACTTATTGAGGGTAATTCATCACCTTTTTCAGTTTTATGAAGGTTTCAGACAGAGATAAACTCTAAGTTAAAGTCAGAGACTTCCTGATAATCGGAGACAACTGAGGGTTCTGACGGCAGCAAGTGCTTGGGTGTGGGCCGTGCCCTACTTAGTTCATTCGCTTCGCTTGTGCTTGGGAAGAGGGAAAGTCACTTCCTTGTTTTTGATCTATTTGTACTGTTAACTTGGTACAGACGGTTGGTGTAACTTAGGACTTCGACCTTTTTTTATTTATTTTTAAATTATAAGTACTAATTATCGAAAGCGGTATTATTACAAGTAAGTAGCCCTAACGGGGCAGCCAGTTCGCAGCTTTGCTCTACTTTAACAGGATGTTTTATAATTAAAGATAAAAACACTAAAAAGAATGACTTCACCTGATGAACAGGCAGCGGCTGCATTAGCCCAGAAGTTTTACGAAATCACGAAGCGTCGCGGCCTTTGCCGTGGGGATATCACTTTAGCAAGACGATACCTCGACAGCTTTTGTGAGGCTCGAGAACGGAGCCAACTAAGGGATGCAATTTCTCACTTAGAGATGGAGTTTGGCCCAAGACAACGCCAAAATCAGTCATACAGGTCCGAAGACGACAGCGGCGATTCTAGTGCATGCTTAGATAAGACGCTGTGGTGTGCCGTTAACAGCTTACAGTGTCTGCGGTCCCAGGATGCAAGCACAACTTCAGCATAATAACTGGAATATCTGTCGCACTAACGCAAACAAAGAGGCATCGATTCTCCTAGAAACAGTTAAGTCGTATGCCCTGTCACTGACTGTTCAATCCTGCACTGTCTTAGAGTCCACTAAAGTGCATGAGGGTTTGTTGAAGGAGCGACTCAAACAAGTGAGAAGGAGCATGAGTAGCAAATGCATCAGTTCGCAAAGCCTCAAACTGTGGCTGAATGCTGCAGCCCTGCACGTGTGCTTACTAATCAGGATGGCTCGAGAGGGTGCGTGCAATCCGGAGAGAGTGAGGGATGCGGCTCGTGAGTACCAAGCAGCGCTCGACGCGCTCCTCATTTGCTACAAGGAGTATCGGGAACGCTCTGTGCGCGTGTACACCATCAAGGGCTTGATCAGCAACTACGGGATTCGTCTGCATGATTACGAGAGCGGTAAAGTCACACTGCGCTGGCCAACTGCTGTGGAGCGGCAATGTGCAGTGCATAATTCAACCCGTATTGCTGCTAAATATGTAGACTTCATTGTTGAATCGGATTTCGACTCCCAAGTTTTAAGCATAAAACAATTCTTTGAAGAGATGCTTACCCGCGTACATAATCCAGCATAAACAATATATTTGCCGCTTATTTTTATTGTTTTTTCTCCTTAAATGGGTCCTAAAAACACATAGAGTAAGAGCATTTATATATAAAATGTACACTTATAATTTGTTATGCAGGTTTGCAAGTTTAGCTTCACATCTACGTATGCAAAAGCCACAGGGACCCAAACAAGAGTTTGCACAATAGCATTTATTCACGGATTATTTCCACGTGTTATCTTGTACAGATGGATGTGAAAAATTACGTGCATTATTCTGCAATGCACAGGAATGCATGTATTATTCTACAGTTAGCGACTTTGTAAAACAAGATGTGCGTATTTTCGAATTCAAAAAGCTTATTCCCTTTCCAGAAGCTAGTATAATGCATAAACAAGGTTGCAAATGCCATGATGATACTTTTATCAGCTCTGTGTTTGCCTTCTTCAACGCTGCTAGGTTTGGATAGTTTACGCTATAAAGGTGCATTTATGTAGCCGCTGATGCATTAGTAAATGAAATAATAAATTACTTTTTTTTCTGTTTAAAATGAAACCCTGATGTGTATCTAACAAGCAAGTCCACATCTCTTATCAGGGGCCGTAGGTAGGATTACACACAGAAAGACAGACAAATTGCTGCTAGTGGTAAAGTGTGTAAGTCATGCAGTTTTAATGTGTTTTTTTTTTTTTTTTTTTTTTGCTTGCACATAGACTAACTCTCAGCTCCCTAAATGATTTATTGGCTGCTGTCCAGGGAAATTCCATGTCCTAAACATGACTTGATGTAATCTTATTTCTGAAAAGCTAGTCGTTTTCTTGTAAACTGAAAGACTGCCATTGTATGCTGTTTCTAGAGTCTACCTTTCCTGCAAGCTCTTAATATTCAGTGTAAAATTTGTACTAAATGTTGTAGCAAATTGTAAAACATTGTAATTATTGTATGCTTTGTCGTAAAGTGAGTCCATGGACCAGCTCACCTACCCAGTTAACAAACAAAGTAAATAAAATTTTCATATATTCTGGTCTTAAGGTTGTTGTTGTGTCTTCCTGCTTTTCCCGGTTAGGGGTCGCCACAGCGGAATTCTGGTTTTAAGGTAAAATGTGGAAAAAATAATAGAAAAACAAAAATGAATGGCACATTCAGTATATGATGATGAAAGCCAGGGCTTATCAAGACCATTACTTTCTGTCTTTAAACCATACTGCTTTGCAAAGTTTCTGGTGTGTACCTGCAAGCAATGTCTTTCAGCTTCTCCCGTTAAGGGTCACAGCGGATCACCGGACCGCAGAATGATTGGTAGTGGAGTTTATATGGTGTTGAGTTGCCAGCTTGGCACCCAACCTTCACAGAAGACACATGCACGCATCTACTTCATGTCTTTAAAACTCAGTCGATTGCAAGCAGGATATGCAGATTCTGCACAGAAGGCGCCCCAGCCGAGAATCGAATCAGAGAACATATTACTGGAAGGTAACAATGCTAACCACTGCATCACCAAGACTGACACCTTCTTATTCTGGTGTACATGTACACAATTTTCACTTTTGTTATCGGCAGTTAATTTTATTTAATGCCGTGCATCCTGGTTTTGTCACTGCTCTGCTCCTTTCTAGGCAAAGTTGTTATTGTTGTGTCTTTCGGCTTTTCCCGGTTGGGGGTGCCACAGCAGAACTCCGGTCCGCTAATGATTGGCAGAAGATTTTTACGTGCCGAGTTGCCGGCCTTGATGCACAACCTTCAACGAAGGTACACCCCTTCACGCATGTCTCCACACAGAAGACGCTTTAGCTGAGAATCGAATGGGACAGCATCTTGCTGTTAGGCGACAACGCTACCGCAGCACCACCACCGCAACAGTAATGATCCCAAAAGTTACACACTGGGAGCTGGAATCTCGACGTATCTATCTCTTCTAGAATCAGTGAAATTACTTTTGTCATTCTGCTCTGTAACATAGTGTGATTTATGCTATCCCTGTCTACTGTGTCAAAAAACATTGATACCCCACTTCAACGATGGAATGGCATTATGGGGGATTAAGTGAATATGTAATAACTGTGGGGGGGTGAATGGGTATTGGAAAGATGATTGCTGGGACTTGCAGAGAAAGATCATTTGGAGGATTATCTGTGGAAAGACTATATGGAAACCCCTGACATACAAGATTTAGAATAAGGATAAAGAAAGAGGAGAAATGGTCATCTGTAGGGAGTTACCGAATATATGTATATATACACACACACACACACACACAAATGTTAGTTAGCTGTCAGATATTATTTTATTGCAAATGACATAGTGAATGTTAAATGGATGCAAAAATTCTATTTTTCAAAAATGTTGCATTATTCTGATACTGCAATATTGCTGAAAAATGCGGTTAACAAAGTAGCCAAAGATGCACCATATCCTACAGTAAAGTAAGAAGCATACAGCATGAAGCGGGAGAACAAATCTTAATATGGGACATCTGCAAAACAAGAGAGCAAAAAGAAAGGGCTTCAGCTCAGTGTATCTCAGACATTTGTCTCTTGGTGATGAGGGAGTATTATCTGGAAGAGATGTTTGCCTCTTGGGGTAAATGGAGTAATATGGGAAAAGTGTGCACACTAGATATGTTGTTTATAGGTTCACAGGTTGGTACTAGGCTATCGGCCCTAAGGCCTGTGCAAGCCTAGCCATAACAATTCCCTGGAAATTTCTTCCCACAATATTTACTTCTCTGGGCCCTTGTCTAGCAGTGTAACTTACATGATCCCTGGGGTGAATTTCCTATCTCCCATCCAATCATCAAGGGTCCTTTTGAAGAGGGCCAATGAGGCGCTCTGCTTGACATGTATGGGCAGTCTATTCCAGAGTATGGGGAGTCTCTGGGTCAGGAACCTATCCCTCCATCAAGTTTTGTTCATTGTGATGATAAGGTTTAGATCCCTGGAGCGTGTGGCTCTGAGGGATTGGGATTTCTTTAAGTGTCCAACAGCTCAGGGTTTGACATGGCCTTGTATGTTAAGCAGAGATTGCCTCTGAGTAGACGATATGCCACAGAGTACAGCTGGAGTTTTTTTAGACGATCAGCATATGGCATCTGCTTTCGGCTTTTCCCAGTTAGGGGTCGCCACAGCAGAACTCCAGTCCACTAATGATTGGCAGAAGATTTTTACATGCCAAGTTGCCAGCCCAGAAGATGCTTTAGCTGAGAATCGAATGGACAACGTCTTGCTGTGAGGCGACAATGCTATCGCAGCACCAGCCAGAAAAAGATGGTGGTCTGGCAGTGGAGAGGGAATATTTAACCAACAACAGGGACTCTTGGAAGTTGCCAATTGGCAAGTATACTGGAATAGATGGTGGAAGAACAGGAGGGTACCTAAAGATATAGCTGAAAGATTACTTTGTCTTTCCCTAAAATCCTGTAGCTCAAGTGGTGGATGAGAGCTTAGAAGAGTAAGGCTATTTAGTTTCAATGACTTTTCCTTCAAAAAAGTGAAGCTGTTTTCACTTTATTTTCAAATATTATTGTAAAATCTGATTTATTTTTCTCTGTTTGTAATACTCAGAACCACACCAAACAAGTGCCAAATATCTTAGCTTTAAGTCTTCCTCACCTTTCAGAGTAAAAGTGTTTTATTATGTAGATATAGTGATAGTCATAGAAGAGGAACTGTAAAGTAATCTGACAAGATCAGAACAAGTCTTATGTTACTGAAATATAGCCATGTAACCAAATCCAATCCAACAAGGTCCAAACAAGTCTTATACTACTGAAATATAGTCATATAACTGAAACTGATTAACAAGGTCCGAACAAGTCTTACATTACTGAAGTAAAATCATATAACTGAAACCGATCCAACAAGGTCCGAACAAGTCTTACGTTACTGAAATATAGTCATATAACTGAAATAGACCCAGCAAGGTCTGAACAAGTCTTACATTACTGAAATATAGTCATATAACTGAAACCAATACAACAAGCTAAGAACAAGTCTTACATTACTGAAATATAGTCATACTGAAACCAATACAACAAGGTAAGAACAAGTCTAGCATTACTGAAATATAGTCATATAAATGAAATAGACTCAACAAGGTCCGAACAAGTCTTACATTACTGAAATATAGTCATATAACTGAAAACGATCCAGCAAAGTCTGAACAAGTCTTCCATTACTGAAGTAGAATCATATAACTGAAACCGATCCAACAAGGTCAAAAAAATCTTACATTACTGAAATATAGTCATATAACTGAAACCAATGCAACAAGGTCTGAACAAGTCTTACATTACTGAAATATAGTCATACAACTGTAACTGATCCAACAAGGTGCGAACAAGTCTTACATTACTGAAATATAGTCATATAACTGAAACCGATCCAACAAGGTCCGAACAAGTCTTCCATTACTGAAATAATAGTCATATAACTGAAATCAATGCAACAAGGAATGAACAAGTCTTACATTACTGAAATATGGTCATATAACAAACCGATCCAACAAGGTCCAAACAAGTCTTCCATTACTGAAATATAGTTATATAACTAAAACCAATGCGGTGGTGGTGATGCGGTAGCATTGTCGCCTCACAGCCAGACATTGTCCCTTTTGATTCTCAGCTAAAGCGTCTTCTGTGTGGAGACATGCGTGAAGGGGCGTACCTTCATTGACGGTTGTGCGTCAGGGCTGGTAACTCGGCAAGTAAAAATCTTCTACCAATCATTAGCAGACGGGAGTTCCGCTGTGGTGACCCCTAACTGGGAAAAAGCCAAAGGAAACAACAAGTCATATAAGTGAAACCAATGCAACAAGGTCCGAACAAGTCTTACATTACTGAAATATAGTCATATAACTGAAACCAATGCAACAAGGTCTGAACAAGTCTTACATTACTGAAGTAGAATCATATAACTGAAACCGATCCAACATGGTCCGAACAAGTCTTACATAATTGAAATATAGTCATATAACTGAAACCGATCTAACAAGGTCCAAACAAGTCTTACATTACTGAAATATAGTCATATAACTAAAACTGATCCAACAAGGTCTGAACATGTCTTACATTACTGAAATATACAGCAAAAAAGACACAGAGGTATGGCTCCAGGGTATAAAAATTTAATATCGAAAGAACATATTAAATTTTTATACCCTGGAGCCTTACCTCAGTGTCTTTTTTGCTGTTTCTACAAGGTTTATTTTCTTTCTGAGGTACCTGGTCGCAGTTGTAATTTTTATACTTCTTAATTACTGAAATATAGTCATATAAATGAAATAGACCCAACAAGGTCTGAAGAAGTCTTACATTACTGAAATATAGTCATATAACTGAAACCGATACAACAAGGTCTGAACAAATCTTACATTACTGAAGTAGAATCATATAACTGAAACTGATCCAACAAGGTCCGAACAAGTCTTACATAACTGAAATATAGTCATATAACTGAAGCAGATCCAACAAGGTTCAAACAAGTCTTATATTATGGAAATATAGTCATATAACTGAAACTGATCCAACAAGGTCTGAACAAGTCTTACATTACTGAAGTAGAATCATATAACTGAAACCGATCCAACAAGGTGTGAACTAGTCTTATATTACTGAAATATAGTCATATAACTGAAACTGATCCAACAAGGTCTGAACAAGTCTTACATTACTGAAACAGAATCATATAACTGAAATCAATCCAACAAGGTCTGAACAAGTCCTACATTACTGAAATAAAGTCATATAACTGAAACCAATGCAACAAGGTCCGAACAAGTCTTACATTACTGAAATATAGTCATATAACTGAAACTGATCCAACAAGGTCTGAACAAGTCTTATATTACTGAAATATAGTCATATAACTGAAACTGATCCAACAAGTTCCAAAAAAGTCTTACATTACTGAAATGTAGTCATATGACTGAAACTGATTCAACAAGGTCCGAACAAGTCTTACATTACTGAAATATAGTCATATAACTGAAACCGATCCAATAAGGTCAGAACAAGTCTTCCATTACTGAAATATAGTCATATAACTTAAACCAATGCAACAAGGTCCGAACAAGGCTTTCATTACTGAAATATAGTCATATAACTGAAACCGATCCAACAAGGTCCGAACATTTCTTCCATTACTGAAATATAGCCATATAATTGAAATAGACCCAACAAGGTCTGAACAAGTCTTACATTACTGAAGTAGAATCAAAAAACAGAAACTGATCCAACAAGGTCTGAACAAGTCTTACATTATTGAAATATAGATCAAAAAACTGCTCAAGGCTGGAAAATACGAAACCACAGACTAGCGTAACTTCCACTTTATTCAACGCTTTCATAAAAAAGTTCTTCAGAACCAAAATGAATGTTACATCAAGCAGTCATTTAAATACTGCACACAATTAAAACCAATTAATCAATTATATAGTATAAAATCATAATTAAAGAGCACTTTACAAAAAGCAAACTCTTCATTCATCATTATGCACTATAGAATAGGCATAACTGAGTACATTACAATAACAAGCATTATAAAACATATGCTTCACGTTCTTTTAAGAAACATTTAATATTGATGGCTTCATTTAACTCAGGAATTTTATGGCTCAAAGAGAAACTGGATGGCAAATTAAACTACAGGTGGATCATTTTCCTGGGTTAAATGAAGCCATCAATGTTAAATGTTTCTTAAAAGATCATGAAGCATATGTTTTATAATGTTTGTTATTGTAATGTACTCAATTATGCGTATTCTATAGTGCATAATGATGAATAAAGAGTTTGCTTTTTGTAAAGGGCTCTTTAATTATGATTTTACACTATGTAATTGATTAATTGATTTTAATTGTGTGCAGTATTTAAATGAATGCTTGATGTAACATTCCTTTTGGTTCCGAAGAATTTTTTTATGAAAGCGTTGAATAAAGTGGAAGTTACACTAGTCTGTGGTTTTGTATTTTCCAGCCTTGAGCAGTTTTTTGATCTATTTTCTTGTTCAGCTGCTTTGTCGACTTTTCGATTTTTGTTGGCGTTATTGAAATATAGTCAAATAACTGAAATAGACCCAACAAGGTCTGAACAAGTCTTACATTACTGAAATATAGTCATATAACTGAAACAGATCCAACAAGGTCTGAAGAAGTCTTATTACTGAAATATAGTCATATAACTGAAATAGACCCAACAAGGTCTGAACAAGTATTTCATTACTGAAATATAGTCATATAACTGGAATAGACCCAGCATAGTCTGAACAAGTTTTACATTACTGAAATATAGTCGTATAGCTGAAACAGATCCAAAAAGGTCTGAACATGTCTTACATTACTGAAATATAGTCATATAACTGAAATAGACCCAACAAGGGTCGAAAAAGTCTTATATAAATGAAATATAGTCATATAACTGAAATAGACCCAACAAGGTCTCAACAAGTCTTACATTACTGAAATATAGTCATATAACTGAAACCGATCCAACAATGTCCAAACAAGTCTTATATAACTCAAATATAGTCATATAACTGAAACCAATGCAACAAGGTTTGAACAAGTCTTACATTACTGAAATATAGTCATATAACTGAAAGCGATCCAACAAAGTCTGAACAAGTCTTATATTACTGAAATATAGTCATATAACTGAACCGTTCCAACAAGATCTGAACAAGTGTTACATTACTGAAATATAGTCATATAACTGGAATAGACCCAGCATAGTCTGAACAAGTTTTACATTACTGAAATATAGTCGTATAGCTGAAACAGATCCAAAAAGGTCTGAACATGTTTTACATTACTGAAATATAGTCATATAACTGAAATAGACCCAACAAGGTCCGAACAAGTCTTATATAAATGAAATATAGTCATATAACTGAAATAGACCCAACAAGGTCTCAACAAGTCTTACATTACTGAAATATAGTCATATAACTGAAACCGATCCAACAATGTCCAAACAAGTCTTATATAACTCAAATATAGTCATATAACTGAAACCAATGCAACAAGGTTTGAACAAGTCTTACATTACTGAAATATAGTCATATAACTGAAAGCGATCCAACAAAGCCTGAACAAGTCTTACATTACTGAAATATAGTCATATAACTGAACCGTTCCAACAAGGTCCGAACAAGTCTTACATTACTGAAATATAATCATATAACTGGAACTGATCCAACACGGTCCGAACAAGTCTTACAATACTGAAACACAGTCATATAACTGAAACTGATCGAACAAGGTCTGAACATGTCTTACATTACTGAAATATAGTTATATAACTAAAACCAATACAACAAGGTCCGAACAAGTCTTACTATACTAAAATATAGTCATATAACTGAAATCGATCCAACATGGTCTGAACAAGTCTTACATTACTGAAATAGAGTCATATAACTGAAACTGATTCAACAAAATATGAACAAGTCTTACATTACTGAAATATAGTCATATAACAGAAACAGATCCAACAAGGTTCAAACAAGCCTTATATTATGGAAATATAGTCATATAACTGAAACTGATCCAACAAGGTCTGAAGAAGTCTTACATTGTTGAAGTAGAATCATATAACTGAAACCCCAGTAAGGAAACCTCCTTAAAAAAACTTCTCCAAAGCCAACTTCATGCTACTGAAGTCAGAAGTGACAAACTTCACAACACCCATGCAGACGGGATCTGGAAGTTCGACTACAGAATCCTACACTAAGGCACTGTACGAGCACATCCACTTGTGCATGAATCGTGCCATCTCAAATAGAACCAAGATGCTCTTCTCCAAAAAAAGGAAGGCAATGTGGTGGTCCCCTGCTATAAACAAACTATACAACAGAATGAAGAAACTGTTGCAGAAAAGAGGAAAATCCCAGGATGCAAAAAACTCCCTCACCAGCCTCAGTAAGAAGCTGAGATCCCTCATAAAATCCTCAAAAGCTAGTTACAAAAATAAAATTGCAAAGAATTCCAAAGACAACCACAAGGCATTCTATAGTTATGTCAAGAATCTAAATGGCAATTCTCAGATCTGCTCTGAGCTACAACATAATGGTATTAAATATACAGATCTCAAGGATATTGCCAATATCCTGGCAGATCGATTTAGTGCCAACTTCACCCCCCTCTCACCCCCTAAAGGGCCCATCTCAATACCAAAAGATTGCCAAATTCCAATAATCACGGCCACACAGGTAGAAACCGCACTCTCCAAAGCTAAGAATACAGCATCCATGAGACCAGATGACATCCCAGGCTGTGTACTACATGAACTACAAAATGAACTGGCACCTCACCTAAGTGTCATGTTTAATCATAGCCTCACCTCAGGCTTTGTGCCCACTGAGTGGCGCACAGCTACAGTTATCCCGCTCCACAAGGAAGGATCCACCTTGGATCCCAGGAACTACAGTCCCATCAGTTTGACAAGCCTGATCTGTAAGGGCATGGAACACATTATCATGGAACTTATAAACAAAGACATTGGCAACCTTCAAACACTGGACTCCACCCAGTTTGGATTTGTGAATTGCTGATCTTGTCTCCTGAATCTGATTGCCTTCTTCAAAACAGTCTCCAGAGCTGTGGATGAGGGTAAGGTGGTCCACACAGCCTATCTGGACATCACCAAGACCTTCAACACCATCCCCCACTCTGGAATCATAGATAAACTTACTAAGCTGGGCATAAATCCCTATGTCACTCAATGGGTTGCCAACTGGCTTACTGACAGAACCCAGACTGTAAAAGTATCCGACTTCAAATCCAGCTCCAGACAAGTGACAAGTGGAGTACCTCAGGGTTCAGTCCTGGGACCACTCTTGTTTGGCATCTACTTCTCTGAAGTACAGGCCAACACTAAGGGACTCTGGCTAACAAAGTTTGCAGATGACTGCAAACTGGGAGCCATTACTGAATCCCCAAATGATGTGGATATTCCACAAAAAGACCTTACAGAAACAGATGCCTGGTGCCAGAGCCAAGGGCTCAAGCTTAATGCCAAGAAATGTATAGTTATCCCCGTTGGAAAAAAAAAATGTACCCATGAATTACCACATAGGTGGCATGACGCTAAACATTGAAAGTGTGATGAGAGGCTTAGGGACACAGGTGAATAGTGGTCACACCTTCAATAACCACATCACCACAACAGTCAGGAAATCCTTCTATGTGGCACACCTCATAACTAAGGGCTTTTCATCCAGAAAAAAGGAGTTCATTGTCCCACTGTACTCATCCCTCATTAGACTCATTATAGAGTGTAATGCTCCATTTAGTATGTACCTCACAAGACATCTGCAACAGCTGGAAAGGCCACAGAAATATCTCACTAAAAAAATCGCCGGCCTAAAGCAGATGCCATATACTGACCATCTAAATAACTCCAGCTATACTCTGTGGCATATCAGAGGCGATTTGTGCTTAACATAGAAGACCATGTCAAACCCTCAGCTGTTGGACATGCTCCATAGGTTCATAGGTTCATACTAGGCTATCTGACCTAGGGCATTTATAAGCCTAGCCAGAGTGTGTTTGGCTTTTGCCACCCATTTTAAATTAATTTTGCTATGCCCTTTTTTGAGGTTAGTATATTGTGCCTCTGTCTAACAGTGACACAGAAGTGATACCCAGGGTAAACCTATGATCTCCCATCCACTCATCAAGATTCCTCTTGAAGAGAGTCAATGAGGGACTCTGCCTAACCTGGACTGGGATTTTATTCCAGAGTGAAGGGAGCCTCTGGGTTATGAATCTGTCCCTCCAGCATGTCCTATTTATTTCAGTGCTGAGGTTCAAGTCTCTCGAGCGTGTAGCTCGATGGGATTTGGATTTTCTGAGGTGCAGTATGTCCATTAATTCCGGGTTGGACATGGCTTTATACATCAGGCACAGATCGCCTCTGAGCAGGCGGTATGCCACTGAGTAGAGCTGGAGGTTCTTTAACCGGCAGCATATGGCATCTGTTTGAGCCCTTTGATCCTCTTGGTGAGGTACTTTTGGGGTCTTTCCAGTTGCTGCAGGTGTCTGGTAAGGTACATCCCAAAAGGGGCATTGTACTCAATTATGGGCCTGATGAGGCATGAGTAAAGAGGCATGATGACCTCCCCTGATCTAGATGTGAATCCCTTCATGATTAGGTGGGCTATATAAAATGTTTTTACAACCACTTTAGCCACGTGGCTGTCAAATGAGAGAATTCTATCAACTTGGGTCCCCAGGTCCCTAATTACTTTTTCTGTACTTAATGGATTACCACCTATGTGGTAATTTGTGGGCACTTTGTTTTTGCCAAAGGGGATGACTATACACTTTTTGGCATTTAGCTTGAGGCCATGGCTCTGGCACCAGTTGTCTGTTTCTATGAGGCCCTTTTGGAGGATGCTTGTGTAAGCTGGAGAGTCAGTTATGGCACCCAGTTTGCAGTCATCTGCGAACTTGGTCAGCCACAGTCCTTCCGTGTTGGCCTGTACCTCCGAGAAATATATACCGAACAAGAGAGGTCCAAGGACTGAGCCTTGTGGGATGCCACTTGTAACTGGTTTGGAGTCTGACATAGCTCCAGCAATTCTAACCATGTGGGTTCTGTCCTTGAGCCAGTTTGCAACCCATCTAGTGACATAGGGGTTTATATTTAAGCTGGTGAGCTTATCTATAATGCCCGAGTGGGGTATTGTATGGAAGGCTTTTGCGAGGTCCAGGTAGGCTGTGTGGACCACCTTCCCCTTGTCAATGGCCTTGGTGACTATTTCAAAGAAATCAACCAGGTTTAAGATGCATGATCTGCCCTTAACAAAGCTGAACTGGGTAGCATCCAGTGTCTGTAGGTCCCCAATATCTTTATTTATGAGGTCCATGATGATCCTTTCCATAGCTTTGCAGACCAAGCTAGTCAGGCTTATGGGGCAATAGTTTCCTGGATCCGTTGAGGCACCACCTTTGTGGAGAGGGACCACTGTTGCTGTACACCACTCTTTGGGTACATATCCTGTAGTTAGGCTGAGATTGAACAGTAGTTTTATGTTTGGGTTTAGCTCTTCTTGAAGTTCATGTAGGACGCAGCGCAGGACACCGTCTGGTTCCATTGATGCTGTGTTTTTTGCTTTGGAGAGGGCAGCTCTTACCTGAGCATCTGAGATGTCAGGGGGCAGCACTCTGCTGGGATAGATATTTGCCCTTTTGGTGGAGAAGGGGGAGGAGTTTGTGCTGAACTTGTCAGCTAGGATGTTGGCAATGTCTGTGGGTTCGGTGTATTTTTTGCCATTTTGGACTACTTCTGAGCATATCTGGGAATTCCCACCCAGGTTCCTAACATAACTAAAGAAAGCCTTGTGATTATCCTTAGTGTCCTGTGCAATTTTTCTCTCAAAGCTAGCCTTAGACAATTTTATGAGTGCCCGTAGTTTTTTGCTAATACTGATTAGAGATGCCTTCCCTTTTTGGGATTTTGCTCTGTCATGTAGTAGCTTCCTCCTTCTATTGTATAGTTTGTTTATGGCTGGGGTACACCAGACAGGATGTCTGCCTTTGGAGGATTGGGTCTTGGTTTTATTTGGGATCGCATGATCCATGCATTCCTAAAGGTGTTCATAGAATGCGTTTATAAAGGATTCTGTGGTCTGGGCCGTATTTTCCACAGGCCTGGGGGCTTTGAAGGATTCCACCTCGGTTTTGACGAGTGTGAAATTTGCTTTAGAGAAGTTTTTCACTGTGGTTTTCTGGGCAAGGGGTGGGGTCGGGATGTGAATATCCAGTGAGATTAGTTTATGGTCTGATCTTACCAATGAGGGATACACTTCTGGTCTGGAGCATAGAGTCCCCATGTTGGTGATGATCAGGTCCAGTATGTTTTCCCCTCTTGTGGGAGTGGTAACAAGTTGTTCCATAGCATTTGAGTTTATAAATTCTAGGAACCTTTGGGCTAGGGTGTTGGAGCTAGAGTAATGCTCCCAGTCTATGTTTGGGTAGTTGAAGTCACCCAATATAATGGTGTTTGGAGAGACCTTCATATTTTCCAATGTTCTCAGGAAGGCCGAGTGGGGTTCGTGGGTTTGGGAGGGTGGTCTGTAGCAGGCTATAAACTGGAAGGCAGTTTTACCCACTGTTAGTTGCACATGGATAGTCTCTGATGCTTCGTGCTGTGCCACCAACCTGGAGGTGTGGGTATTTTTAACGAATATTGATACTCCCCCTCCTTTTGTGGTTCGGTCCAAGTTTTGGGGCTGAAAAGCATGGTATGAGGTATAACCTGGTAGTGCTGGGGTGCTCTCGGGAGCCTTGAACCAGGTTTCTGTTACTGCACAGATATCGATGTTCTCCATGCTAAGGAGAGTTTCGTGTGCGTGCATCTTGAGGTTTAGATTTCTGGTGTTGAGTAGCATTACTCTTAGTTTTTTTATCCCTTGTGATACCTATGGAGGTGGGTTTGTCTTTTGAGCCTTGCCTAAAAAAAGCACTATGGGGGTAGCAAGAGCCTTTGCCAATATCCGATAGCCCAGGGGAGACAGGTGCAAGCCATCCCTAGCAAAGCATTGTGGCTTGTCGAGCATGTCATCCCAGGCTGACAGGCATTGGATCCCCTTTGAATGACACCAATACTTAAGCCAATTGTTGAAATTGATCATCTTGTCTTCATATTGCGGCATCATTCTTGGTGAGGGTAAGATGCTACTCAAGGTCAGGGTCATACCGGCCTGGGCTACATGCTCAGAGAGCTCCTCTATGTCTCTTTTCATGTAGTTCAGGGAGGTACATCTCAGGTCATTCACACCAGCATGGACAATGACTGAGTCATATTTGTACTTGCCTTGGAGTGACCTGAGTGCTTGTGTTATGTGGCGGATCCTAGCACCCGACAGGCAGCTCACTGTGACCTTCTCCTTGTTCAGCCTGGTGAGCAGGGACATCAGTGTGCCTGACGATAGATTCACCTATTACAAGTGTATCAGGTGTGTTGTTTAGCCTTAAGGGCTGTGACTGTTCGGCACACTGGCTTTGTGAGCTATGTGTTGCATGTGTTTTGTTTTGGGGTAGCGGTTGTTTGGGTGTCTGCTTTGGAGGTCTCTGCTGCTTAGGCAGATTTTTATTTAGAGCCTCCGAGTATGTTTTTGTGTGTTTATGTGTTTGGTTTGCTGCCGTGTTAGGTCTGTGTGAGACTGGAATTGTAGTGAGTGTGGTTTCCTTCTCCTCCTGACTGGTTATGCCAGTACTGAGTTGAGAGAGCTTAGCCTCCAGTTTGGCTATATGGTTGCATCTCTCACATGTGTTGGAATTTGTTGGGAGGAGGAGAGGGTTGTCTGTGTACATGAGGTAGTTATAACATTGCCTCAAGATTCCCAGATTCCCTAGCTGGACCGGAGAGGAGATTGACAACTGACCGTTGGACATGCTAGAATAGTATTGGGAATTCCTTTATAATTGAAAAAAGGGCCAGTGGGGAACAAGGTACTCAAGGGGAGTTTGTGAGGGTGTAGTGCTTTTAATTTTTTAGTGCTGACTTACATAATTGCTTTAGTGAGCAAGTGCCAGGTAACTTAAATGCAATGTGTTACAGGTAACTTAAATGCAAAAACAAAAAGCAGTAACTTTCTTTCAAGTGAAACAAGGAAATAAATACAGAAAGCAATGCAGATTTCACTAAGGATCCACAGAAGCACTGAAAAGCCACGTTTTAGGTGAAATTAGCATTTCAGGGAAATAAGCAAACAAACAACAAGCATACAAACAAAGCTATATTCAGCAGGCCTGGATCTAGTCTATGCTACAGCAAACAAGGTGTACCAATTTCAGTAAGAAACAGTTCAAATATGCAGGCACTATAAGCCTTTAACCATAATATTTACTTCTCTGGGCCCCTGACTAGCACTTAAAGAAATCCCAGTCCCTCAGAGCCACACACTCCAGGGATCTAAACTTTGTCATCACAATGAACAAAACATGCTGGAGGGATAGGTTCCTGACCCAGAGACTCCCCATACTCTGGAATAGACTGCCCATACATGTCAAGCAGAGCACCTCATTGGACCTCTTCAAAAGGAACCTTGATGACTGGATGGGAGATGGGAAATTCACCCTGGGGATCATGCCAATCGCCCTGCTAGACAGGGGCCCAGAGAAGTAAATATTATGGGAAGAAATATCCAGGGAATTGGGAATTGTTATGGCTAGGCTTGCATAGGCCCTAGGGCTGATAGCCTAGTACCAACCTATGAACCTATGAAACCGATCCAGCAAGGTCTGAACAAGTCTTACATTACTGAAATATAGTCATATAACTAAAACCAGTTCAACAAGGTCTGAAAAAGTCTTCCATTAGTTAAATATAGTCATATAACTAAAACCAATGCAACAAGGTCCGAACAAGTCTTGCATTACTGAAATATAGTCATATAACTGAAACTGATCACTCAAGGTCTGAACAAGTCTTACATTACTGAAATATAGTTGCATAACTGAAACCGATCCAACAAGGTCCGAACAAATCTTACATTACTGAAATATAATCATATGACTGAAACTGATTCAACAAGGTCCGAACAAGTCTTACATTACTGAAATATGGTCATATAACTGAAATCTTACTGTGTAATGTTACTGTTAATGCAAATTGTAGTTTGACCAAGAGCAAGGCTATTAGGAGTGCCCTACATAGTGTCACCAAATAAAGATGCAAGTACTCTCAGAACTTAAATATCTCAAGAAAGATCAGTCACAATAAAATATTTAATATATTTAATAATAAATAATAAAAGAACAAGAAAATAGTGTATAGTTACAGTAATATCAGAGTTCAAAATCACAAGAAATAGTTAAAACAACATTGCAGGACAGTCTCAAATAAATAAAGAAAAATATCTAAAATAAGCTTTGCTATATTCCTGACTATATCTAAGAGAATTATACTATTCCCTAGACTTACTTACTCATAGCATGGCAGATGTGTGGTGAATGGATCTTGTCAGGTCCAAGACGGAATACAGAATGCTCTCTCTCAGAGATTCCTTAAATTAATATCTCAGATATTACTACTGGAATATCTTGCAGAATGACATAATTTCTTGTCATCTGATTCTATCCTAGGTAAAACCTCCACTGCTGAAATATGGCAGTATTTAGCATCCACCTGTCAAAATACATAGACAAGGGCTTTTCCTCACCTCTGTGCAGCTGTTGGGAGTCATAAAACAATAAAACACTTTCACGTCTCAAGCCTAGAAATTATTTCTCCTTCAAGACAACACAGAGAGCTCCCTAGTATAGACATCCTGTCTCTTGCTGTCATAAAGTCATTTCATTTCAGCTATTTTTCTGAAGTTTTGCTGGAATGAAGTTAACCTCCAGTGTTCCATTTTCCACTGTTAAAATATATATATTTAAACAGTTACAGTAGTGTATGTACATTTCTGTTCTCTTCCAGCAGGGAACACTGTGGATCCATTTTTAAGCTCCCAGTTTGATATATGCATGACCTCAATTGCCATTCTATCCTCTTTATATAAAATCCTCAAAATTTATACATTCCCAAATAATGCATTATCTCATCACTAATAAACTGATAACCAGCACCAAGCACAGATGTTTGCCCCAATCACTGTACTACCACAGCCCTTACTAGCTTTACCAACACAGTAAACCAACATTGAAACAATGGTAACCTAGTACAGGTTCAAAGGTGTATACTAGACTAATGGCTCTGGAGCCTTTACAAGCCTAACCCATAAGATTACCCTGGCATTGTGCTCCCTGACCTTAGTTCCCAGTCCCTCTGACAAGTAGACCCACTGGAGTTATCCCTGGGGTGAATTTTGTATTTCCCATCTACTCATCAAGATTTCTCTTGAAGAGGGACAGTGAGGTGCTCTGTTTGACATGTATGGGAAGTCTATTCCATAGCATGGGCAGTCTCTGGCTTATGAACCTGTCCCTCCACTACGTTCTGTTGATTGTGGTAATGAGGTTGAGGTCTCTGGAGCATGTGGTGTGGAGGGATTGGGATTTCTTTAGATGTAGCATTTCTAACAGAGCTGGGTCAGACATGGCTTTGTAAGTCAAGCAGAGATTGCCTCTAAGTAGGCGATATGAGACAGAAAATAGTTGGAGTTTTTTGAGTCTGTCCATATAGGACAAGTGTTTAAGGCCTAGGATCCTCATTGTGAGGTACTTTTCCAGCCTCTCCAGTTGTTGCAGGTTTCTACTGATGTACATCAGAAATGGGGCATTGTACTCAAAGACTGGCCTAATGAGGGAAGAGTAGAGGGAGACAATGACCCTTAGCAATGAGATGTGCCACATAGAAGGACTTTCTGACCACAGTGGCAATGTGGTGGTTAAAAGAGAGGTTGCTGTCAACCTGTGTTTCCAGAACTCATATAACAACTTCTGTGTTCAGTGGACTACCATCGATGTGGTAATTCATGGGAAGTGGGTTTCTCCCAAAGGGGATGACAACACATTTTTTGGCATTGAGCTTAAGGCCATGGTTCTGACACAAAGTCACTGGTCTCAGTGAGGTCTTTCTGTGGGATACCAACATCACTTGGGGAGTTAATAATGGCTCCCAGCTTGCAATCGTCTGTGAACTTTGTCAGCCAGAGTCCCTTCATGTTGGCCTGTACTTCTGAGAAGTAGATACCAAACAAGAGAGGACCCAGGACCAATTCCTGTGGGACTCCACTCATGACTGGTCATCAGTCTGACTTGGAGTCAGCTACTTTCACACTGTGGGTTCTATCTGTAAGACAGTTTGCATCTCACCTAGTGATACAGGGGTTGATGCTTAGCTTAGTGCATTTTTCTATGATTCCTGGATGAGAAATGGTATCAAAGGCCTTGGCCAGATCAAGGTAGGATGTATAAACCACCTTGCCTTCATCCACAGCTCTGGTGACTGACTCAAAGAAGTCAACCAAGTTGAGCAGGCATGATCTACCCTTCACAAAACCAAATTGTGTGGGATCCAGAGTTTGGAGAGTCCCTATATCCTTGTTTATTACCCCCATGATGATGCATTCCATAGCTTTGCATATCAGACTTGTCAGGCTAATGGGGCGATAGTTCCCAGGGTTTGTAGTCACTCCTCCTTTGTGGAGAGAGACGACTATAGCAGTGTACCATTTGGTAGGGACAAAGCCTGAGGTGAGGCTGTGATTGAACAGGGCAAACAGATGAGGTGCCAGCTCACTCTGTAGTTCATGTAGAACACAGTCAGGGATACTGTCAGGTCCCACAGAAGCTGTATTCTTGGCCTTGGACAATGCTGAGTAATACTGGGTGCCTGGCAATCTATTGGTATTATGATTGGTCTTTGGGGGGGAGGGGTAAAGTTGGCACTGAATCTGTCAGCCAATATATTGGAGATATCTTTTGGCTAGGTATAGGAGGTACCATTGTGCAGTAGCTCAGAGCAAATCTGGGTATTTTAATGGAGATTCTTTACATAACTATAAAAAGCCTTGTGGTTGCCTTTGCTATCTGCTGAAATTCTGTTTTCATAGCTAGCTTTAGAAGATTTGATGAGGGATCTCAACTTTTTGTTGAGGTTGATAAGGAAGTTTTTCCAGTCTTGAGATTGCACCTTATTCCACATCAGTTTCCCCCTTCTGTTGTAAAGTTTGTTTATGGCAGGAGACCATCATATTGGCTTCTTTTTTTGGAGGAGAGAGTCTTGGTTCTATTGGGTATGGAGAGCTCCATGCACATCATAAAGTGCACTGGTGTATGATTCGGCGGTCATGCAACTATTCTCCATTTGCATGGGTGTTGTAAATCCACTGTATTCCTAGATCTCTCCAAGGCCTTTGATACTGTCTCCCATGCCAACCTCCTTTCTGATCTCTCCGAGGCCTTTGATACTGTCTCCCACACCAAACTCCTTCTGATCTCTCAGAGGCCTTTGATACTGTCTCCCACACCAAACTCCTTTCTGATCTCTCCAAGGCCTTTGATACTGTCTCCCACACCAAACTCCTTTCTGATCTCTCCGAGGCCTTTGATACTGTCTCCCACACCAAACTCCTTTCTGATCTCTCCGAGGCCTTTGATACTGTCTCCCACACCAAACTCCTTTCTGATCTCTCCGAGGCCTTTGATACTGTCTCCCACACCAAACTCCTTCTGATCTCTCCGAGGCCTTTGATACTGCCTCCCACACCAAACTCCTTTCTGATCTCTCCGAGGCCTTTGATACTGTCTCCCACACCAAACTCCTTTCTGATCTCTCCAAGGCCTTTGATACTTTCTCCCACACCAAACTCCTTTCTGATCTCTCCGAGGCCTTTGATGCTGTCTCCCACACCAAACTCCTTCTGATCTCCCAAGGCCTTTGATACTGTCTCCCACACCAAACTCCTTTCTGATCTCTCCGAGGCCTTTGATACTGTCTCCCACACCAAACTCCTTCTGATCTCTCCAAGGCCTTTGATACTGTCTCCCACACCAAACTCCTTTCTGATCTCTCCCATCTTTATCTCAGCCACTCCACACTAGCGTGGTTTCAAGACTATCTAACCAACCTCCAACAGGGAGAAAAATGGCAAAACGCCTTATCTCCCCTCCTAGCTATCACCCTAGGGGTCCCCAAAGATCCATTCTTGGACCTCTTATTTTCAACATATTCACCAACCAACTCCACAAAGCTACCTGGCACACCACAGCAGTTCAGTACGCCAATGACTCCACTCTAATCTGCTCTGCCCCATCACTCCCTCAACTCAACGAATTGACACAAGAGTCATTTACTGCTGTTGAAATCTGGTTAGGCAACTTTCAACTAATACCTAACTCCAATAAAAAGCAGCTAATGATATTCTATCCCACTAGAGCCTTAGACCCCATCACTACATACCCATTAGGTCCGACCCTGCAAAGCCATGGAGAGGATCATAATGGTCCTCATAAATAAAGACATAGGGAATTTGCAGACTTTGGATCCAACCCAGTTTGGCTTTGTCAAAGGCAGATCATGCCTTTAAACTTGGTTGACTTTTTCGAAACAGTCACCAAAGCCATTGATGAGGGAAAGGCAGTCCATACAGCCTACCTCGATCTGGCTAAGGCCTTCGATACAATACCCCACTCGGGTATCATTGAAAAACTCATCAGCTTAAATGTTAACCCATACATCACAAGATGGGTTGCAAACTGGCTGAGTGACAGAACCCACAGGGTCAGAGTTGCTGGCGCCATGTCAGACACAAAGCCTGTCACAAGTGGTGTCCCACAGGGCTCAGTCCTGGGCCCTCTTGTTTGGCATCTACTTTTCCAAGTAAAAGCAAACACAGGAGGGTTATGGCTGACAAAGTTTGCAGATGACTGCAAACTGGGCGCCATAGTAGAAAACACATCTGACACAGATATCCTTCAGAAGGGTCTCACAGAAACGGATAACTGGTGCCAGAGCCACGGCCTAAAGTTAAATGCCAAAAATGCATAGTCATACCCTTCGGGAAAAACAAGGTTACCCCTAGCTACCAAATAGGTGGCAATCCACTGAGCACAGAAGAAGTTATCAGGGACCTGGGGACCCAGGTTGATAGTAGTCTGTCATTCGACACCCATGTAGCTAAAGTAGTTAGGAAGACCTTCTACATTGCCCACCTTATCATGAAGGGATTCTCATCTAGATCAAGGGAGGTCATAGTCTCCCTTTACTCATCACTCATCAGACCAATGATTGAGTACAATGCCCCATTCGGAATGTATCTGACCCGACACTTGCAGCAGCTGGAGAGGCCACAAAAGTTCCTCACCAAAAGGATAAAGGGTCTCAAAAATATGTCCTATGCTGCCCGACTGAAAGAACTCCAGCTCTATTCAGTCGCTACCGCTTGCTCAGAGGTGACCTTTGCCTAACATACAAGGCCATGTCAAACCCAGATTTGATGAATATGCTTCACCTCAAAAATCTAGATCCATCAGAGCCACAAGGGCGGAGACTTAAACCTCGACACGGCTATTAATAGGGCGTGCTGGAGGGATAGATTCATCACCCAAAGACTCCCTATGCTGTGGAACAAAATCCCGGTACATGTGAGGCAGAGCACCTCGCTGGCCTTGTTCAAGAGAAATCTTGACCAATGGATGGGAGATCGCAGATATACCCCAGGGATTACCTCAGTGTCACTGCTCGACAGAGGCACAGCAAAATAATGGGTATAGTTCCCCATACTAAAGGGGTGGCGTAAGCCACAAAACGATGGGCTAGGCTTGTAAATGCCCTCGGGCAGATAGCCTAGTATGAACCTATGAACCTATGAACCTATGAACTGGTTTCCTGTAATTTTTCTTTAACCATGTGTCACAAACAATAACAACATCACTCTTCTGGGAATGTAGCAAATTTGCCAGTAGTAAAACTTTATTATTAATGCTTCTAGAATTAACAGCTATCAGAGATGCATCAAATGTTGCTATCTGTGAACTGTTCAATTTTCGACCTGGCAAAAATTCTGCCTAGCGTTTGTCATATATTGAAAAATATTTGCTGCAAAAATTCTCTTCCCTGATCTTGACTAGTTCACACCATCCTGTAATATTTCTATGCCGTGTGCCCAAAACTAGGCTTGGAAAAACAGGACATTTTTTCCATGTAGGTATTTACCCAAAATATCTTTTCATTCATGGTGACCTGACTATCCTTTCAATAGGTGATTTGTGAAAAATATGTCCTATTGTGAAAAATATGTCCTAACACCAGTACTAGCTATACTATCTCTCTCTCTCTATCTCTGTGGAAAATTTCATTCCACAAAGGATGTAACTCTGTGGAACTATCTAATTACCGTCCAATTGCCATTCTATCCTCCTTATATAAAATCCTCAAAATTTATACATTCCCAAATAATGCATTATCTCATCACTAATAAACTGATAACCAGCACCAAGCACAGATGTTTGCCCCAATCACTGTACTACCACAGCCCTTACTAGCTTTACCAACACAGTAAACCAACATTGAAACAATGGTAACCTAGTATAGGTTCATAGGTGTGTACTAGACTAATGGCTCTGGAGCCTTTACAAGCCTAACCCATAAGATTACCCTGGCATTGTGCCCCCTGACCTTAGTTCCCAGTCCCTCTGACAAGTAGACCCACTGGAGTGATCCCTGGGGTGAATTTTGTATTTCCCATCTGCTCATCAAGATTTCTCTTGAAGAGGGCCAGTGAGGTGCTCTGTTTGACATGTATGGGAAGTCTATTCCATAGCATGGGCAGTCTCTGGCTTATGAACCTGTCCCTCCAGCACGTTCTTTTGATTATGGTAATGAGGTTGAGGTCTCTGGAGCATGTGGTGTGGAGGGATTGGGATTTCTTTAGATGTAGCATTTCTAACAGAGCTGGGTCAGACATGGCTTTGCAAGTCAAGCAGAGATTGCCTCTAAGTAGGCGATATGAGACAGAAAATAGTTGGAGTTTTTTGAGTCTGTCCATATAGGACAAGTGTTTAAGGCCTAGGATCCTCATTGTGAGGTACTTTTCCAGCCTCTCCAGTTGTTGCAGGTTTCTACTGATGTACATCAGAAATGGGGCATTGTACTCAAAGACTGGCCTAATGAGGGAAGAGTAGAGGGAGACAATGACCCTTAGCAATGAGATGTGCCACATAGAAGGACTTTCTGACCACAGTGGCAATGTGGTGGTTAAAAGAGAGGTTGCTGTCAACCTGTGTTTCCAGATCTCGTATAACAACTTCTGTGTTCAGTGGACTACCATCGATGTGGTAATTCATGGGAAGTGGGTTTCTCCCAAAGGGGATGACAATACATTTTTTGGCATTGAGCTTAAGGCCATGGTTCTGACACAAAGTCACTGGTCTCAGTGAGGTCTTTCTGTGGGATACCAACATCACTTGGGGAGTTAATAATGGCTCCCAGCTTGCAATCGTCTGTGAACTTTGTCAGCCAGAGTCCCTTCATGTTGGCCTGTACTTCTGAGAAGTAGATACCAAACACGAGAGGACCCAGGACCAATTCCTGTGGGACTCCACTCATGACTGGTCATCAGTCTGACTTGGAGTCAGCTACTTTCACACTGTGGGTTCTATCTGTAAGACAGTTTGCATCTCACCTAGTGATATAGGGGTTGATGCTTAGCTTAGTGCATTTTTCTATGATTCCTGAGTGAGAAATGGTATCAAAGGCCTTGGCCAGATCAAGGTAGGATGTATAAACCACCTTGCCTTCATCCACAGCTCTGGTGACTGACTCAAAGAAGTCGACCAAGTTGAGCAGGCATGATCTACCCTTCACAAAACCAAATTGTGTGGGATCCAGAGTTTGGAGAGTCCCTATATCCTTGTTTATTACCCCCATGATGATGCATTCCATAGCTTTGCATATCAGACTTGTCAGGCTAATGGGGCGATAGTTCCCAGGGTTTGTAGTCGCTCCTCCTTTGTGGAGAGAGACGACTATAGCAGTGTACCATTTGGTAGGGACAAAGCCTGAGGTGAGGCTGTGATTGAACAGGGCAAACAGATGAGGTGCCAGCTCACTCTGTAGTTCATGTAGAACACAGTCAGGGATACTGTCAGGTCCCACAGAAGCTGTATTCTTGGCCTTGGACAGTGCTGAGTAATACTGGGTGCCTGGCAATCTATTGGTATTATGATTGGTCTTTGGGGGGGAGGGGTAAAGTTGGCACTGAATCTGTCAGCCAATATATTGGAGATATCTTTTGGCTAGGTATAGGAGGTACCATTGTGCAGTAGCTCAGAGCAAATTTGGGTATTTTAATGGAGATTCTTTACATAACTATAAAAAGCCTTGTGGTTGCCTTTGCTATCTGCTGAAATTCTGTTTTCATAGCTAGCTTTAGAAGATTTGATGAGGGATCTCAACTTTTTGTTGAGGTTGATAAGGGAGTTTTTCCAGTCTTGGGATTGCACCTTATTCCACATCAGTTTCCCCCTTCTGTTGTAAAGTTTGTTTATGGCAGGAGACCACCAGATTGGCTTCTTTTTTTGGAGGAGAGAGTCTTGGTTCTATTGGGTATGGAGAGCTCCATGCACATCATAAAGTGCACTGGTGTATGATTCGGCGGTCATGCAACTATTCTCCATTTGCGTGGGTGTTGTAAATCCACTGTATTCCTAGATCTCTCCAAGGCCTTTGATACTGTCTCCCATGCCAACCTCCTTTCTGATCTCTCCGAGGCCTTTGATACTGTCTCCCACACCAAACTCCTTCTGATCTCTCCAAGGCCTTTGATACTGTCTCCCACACCAAACTCCTTTCTGATCTCTCCGAGGCCTTTGATACTGTCTCCCACACCAAACTCCTTCTGATCTCCCAAGGCCTTTGATACTGTCTCCCACACCAAACTCCTTCTGATCTCTCCGAGGCCTTTGATACTGTCTCCCACACCAAACTCCTTCTGATCTCTCCGAGGCCTTTGATACTGTCTCCCACACCAAACTCCTTTCTGATCTCTCCCATCTTTATCTCAGCCACTCCACACTAGCGTGGTTTCAAGACTATCTAACCAACCTCCAACAGGGAGAAAAATGGCAAAACACCTGATCTCCCCTTCTATCACCCTAGGGGTCCCCAAAGATCCATTCTTGGACCTCTTATTTTCAACATATTCAACATATTCACCAACCAACCCCACAAAGCTACCTGGCACACCACAGCAGTTCAGTATGCCAATGACTCCACTCTAATCTGCTCTGCCCCATCACTCCCTCAGCTCAACGAATTTGTTGAAATCTGGTTAGGCAACTTTCAAATAATACCTAACTCCAATAAAAAGCAGCTAATGATATTCTATCCCACTAGAGCCTTAGACCCCATACCACCATTTACAATATTCTCAGCTAATAACACCCCTATCACACCTGTCCAACACACCAAACTTCTAGGGGTTATCATAGATCACAATATGAAATTCGATATGCACATTGCACAGACAATAAAGAAAGTCCATAAAAAACTTGGAACCATATATAGATTCAAAAAGTACCTCGCCGATGACAGTAAAGCCACCATTACAATAACCCACCTACTATCCACACTCCTCTATGCCTCCCCCATGCTCATCAACCTAAACAAAGCAGGCTTTAACAAACTAAATACATGTTACAATAAAATAGCTAGGTTTGCTACTGACTCACCCTTCAGGACACATCACTGCATAGCAATCAAGCAACTATCCTGGCTAGAACTATCCAACCTGCTCACATATAACCAGCTTACAATAGCCCACCAAATTCTATACTACCCCAACAGTGTTCCTGCTCTTCAAGCTCTATTTAATATCTACTCTAACAAATGCCTACTAAGATCCACCAATAGAACACTGTCAGACATAGGCAAAAGCAACAATAGCTCTGGGGACTCCTTGTTTTCCATTTCTGTTGCAAAAGCATGGAATACCATCTCTATAGATATTAGGACCACTGAAAACAAAAATAATTTCAAAAAACTCCTCCGGTCCCATTTACATAGATCTTGGTTATGTAATTGTTCTGACCCTGGGTGGCTTCACTTAATTAGATTGTATCATACTTTAACCTTCTATGAAAGCTTGCAACAACTCCTTTCTATACTCCTAATGAATCAATGTGTGTTTACTATACTAGCCACTGATGAACGTAACCAAATGACTGAACAAAATGTAATTTCAACTGTATTGCTTATTGTAACCCACTGTGCTCCTTATAGTATTGTTACTTTTTGCTCCTTTCTTGGCCTTGAAACTGTATCTTATTAACTTTTTGACTCTGTACTGTACTTTATAAACTGTGGAGGTGGTGCTGAGGTAGCGTTGTCGCTGCACAGTAAGACGTTGTCCTGTTCAATTCTCAGCTAGAGCATCTTCTGTGTGGAGACATGCATGAATGGGCGTACCTTGGTTGAAGGTTGTGCTTCAGGGCCGGCAACTTGGCACATAAAAATCTACTGCCAATCATTAGCGGACTGGAGTTCTGCTGTGATGACTCCTAACCAGGAAAAGCCGAAAGACACAACAAGACACAACAACTGTACTTTATTAACATGCATTGTATTTACTGTATTTGTTGTACTAATCTTTGTGGAGCTTTTCTCCCTGGGCCTCCACTGAAAATGGGACCTATGCCCAGTTGGACTTTCCTGGTAAACAAATGTAAAATAAATAAAAGTATCTAAGAGTGCTGTCAGTTCCCTGCTAACAGTCAGAGAATCCTTGTATATAAGATCATTTGTACTGACATGAATAAAAACAGATCCATACTTCCTTACATTAATGCATTCCAAGGCTTGTCTCACATCTTCTATTTTTGGTCCTGGCAAGCATAACACTATTCCATGTTCATTATCTTCTCAGCAAATATAAGTATCGGTTCCTCTAATTGAATCTCCAGTTACAAGAATATGAGCCATAGGGCTCATATTCAGTTCTGAATATACTTCTCTGAAGTCAAAGCTAATGTGCAAGGCCTTTGGATGACAAAGTTTGCCAACAACTGCAAGCTGAGCGCAATCAATGAATTCCCCATTGATATTGATATCCTTCAGGAGGGTATAAATCAGACAACTGATTGGTGCCAAAGACATGGCCTAAAACTAAATGTGAAAAAATGCATTATCATACCCTTTGGGAAGCCAAAGACCATTGTAAAGTACATTAATAGCAGTCCCCTCAGAGTAGATGCAGAGGTGAGAGATCTAAATACTTAGATAGATAGTGGCCTGAACTTTGACCAGTATGTGTCCACAATGGTGAGGATGTGGCTCTATGTGGCACAGCTTATAAGTAAAAGTATGGCATCCAGATCCAAGGAAGTTGTAGTCCCACTGTACTCCACCCTCACTAAACTAATAATCTAGTATAATGCACCATTTGGCATGTACTTGACTAGGCATTTGCAACAGCTGCAGCAACCCCAGATGTCCCTCACAAAGAAAATGTAGGGCATTAACATTTCCTATGCAGATAGACTAAAAGCTTTGTCCCTTTACTCTGTCTCCTACTGAATATTAAAGGGTGACGTATGCCTATCCTACAAGGCACTCTCAAATCCAGCCGTAATGGAGCTGCTACACATCCATAAAGCAAACAACATGAGGGTCACCTGATGTAGGGGGTCTAAACCTAGTCAGTGACTCAAACAAAACATGGTGGAGAGACAAATATGTGTCACAAAGATTACCCCTTCTTTGGAACAGCCTTCCTATTTATGTTAAGCAGACCCCATTCCCTTGCCCTCTTTAAAAGCAATTTGGATCAATTGCAGTGGTAGCATTATTGCCTCACAGCAAGAGGTTCTCCCGTTTGATTCTCGGCTGGAGTGCGGGTAGTGCCTTCTGTGTGGAGTCTGCATGTCCTCCCTACAGTTGGGTGGGCATTCGAAAGGCATGCGTAAATGGACATGCCTTCGTTGAAAGTTGAACGTCGTGCTGGCACCTCTGTGTTCATGAAAATCTACTTGCAATCATTAGCGGACCAGAGTTCCGCTGTGGCTACCCCTAATCGGGAAAAGCCGAAAGACAAACAAACCAAAGATGGGGAATCACAAATTCACACCTGGAGTAGTGCCTATGTCCTTTATGGACAGGGCAATCTGTAAAATACTAAAGTCATATGCACAAACCTATGCAATGCTCTTGCCCCTAGGGGCCACATATTGGGTAAAATCAGATTATACTGGCTCATAGGTTCATAGGTTCATAGGTTGATACTAGGCTATCAGCTCTAGGGCCTATACAAGCCTAGCCATAACAATTCCCTGGCTATTTCTTCCCACACTATTTACTTCCCTGGACCACTGTCTAGCAGGGCGACTGACGTGATCCCTGGGGTGAATTTCCTTTCTCCCAATCCAATCATTAAGGTTCCTTTTGAAGAGGACCAAAGAGGCACTCTGCTTGACATGTATGGGCAATCTATTCCAGAGTCTGGGGAGTCTCTGGGTCAGGAACCTATCCCTCCAGCATGTTTTGTTTATTGTGATGACAAGGTTTAGATCCCTGGAGCATGTGGCTCTGAGGAATTGGGATTTCTTTAAGTGTAGCATGTTTAACAGCTCTGGGTTTGATGTGGCCTTGTATGTTAAGCAAAGATCGCCTCTGAGTAGACGATATGCGACAGAATATAGCTGGAGTTTTTTAAGGCGGTCAGCATAGGGCATCTGCTTTAGGTCTGTGATTCTTTTAGTGTGGCATTTCTGTGGCCTTTCCAGTTGTTGCAGATGTCTTGAGAGGTACATACCAAATGGGGTGTTGTATTCTATAATGGGTCTAATGAGGGATGAGCACAGTGGGACAATGACCTCCTTTTTTCTGGAGGAAAAGCCCTTAGTGATGAGGTGTACCACATAGTAGGATTTCCTGACTGTTGTGGCGATGTGGGTATCGAAGGTGAGACCACTGTCCACCTGTGTCCTCAAGTCTCACACTTTCGGTGTTTAGTGTACTGCCACCTATATGGTAATTCACGGATACGTGTTTTTTCCCAAAGGGGGTAACTATGCACTTCTTGGCATTGAGCTTGAGCCCATGGCTCTGGCACCAAGCATCTGTTTCTGTAAGGCCCTTTTGTTGAGTATCCACATCATTTGGAGATTCAATAATGGCTCCCAGTTTGCAGTCATCTGCAAACTTTGTTATCCAGAGTCCCTTAGTGTTGGCCTGTACTTCAGAGAAGTAGATGCCAAACAAGAGCGGTCCCAGGACTGAACCCTGAGGTACTCCACTTGTCACTTGTCTGGAGCTGGATTTGGAGTCAGCTACTTTTACAGTGTGGGTTCTAGCAGTAAGCCAGTTAGCAACCATTGGGTGACGTAGGGATTAATGCCCAGCTTAGTAAGTTTATCTATGATTCCAGAGTGGTGGATGGTGTCAAAGGCCTTGGCAAGGTCTAGATAGGCTGTGTGGACCACCTTACCCTTGTCCATGGCTCTGGAGACTGATTCAAAGAAGTCAATCAGGTTCAGAAGACAAGATCGGCCTTTCATGAACCCAAACTGGGTGGGGTCCAGTGTTTGAAGGTTGACAATGTCTTTGTTTATAAGTTCCATGATAATATGCTCCATGGCCTTGCAGATAAGGCTTGTCAGGCTGATGGGATGGTAGTTTCTGGGATCCAAGGTGGATCCCCCCTTGTGGAGTGGGATAACTGTAGTTCTGCACCACTCAGTGGGAATGAAACCTGAGGTGAGGCTATGATTAAACATGACACTTGGGTGAGGTGCCAGTTCATATTGTAGTTCATGTAGTACACAGCCCAGAATGTCATCTGGTCCTATGGATGCTGTATTCTTAGCTTTGGAGAGTGCATTTTGTACCTGTGTGGACGTTATTACCGGAATTTGGCAATCTTTCAGTACTGAGATGGGCCATTTAGGGGCGGAGAGGGGGGTGAAGTTGGCACTGAATCGGTCTGCCGGGATATTGGCAATATCCTTGTAATCAGTATATTTAATGCCATTCTGTTGTAGCTCAGAGCAGATCTGAGCATTGCCATTTAGATTCTTGACATAGTTATAGAATGCCTTGTGGTTGTCTTTGGAATCTTTGGCAATTTTATTTTCGTAACTAGCTTTGGAGGATTTTATGAGGGATCTCAGTTTCTTACTGAGGCTGGTAAGGAAGTTTTTTGCATCCTGGTATTTTCCTCATTTCTGCAACAGTTTCTTCCTTTTGTTGTAAAGTTTGTTTATGGCAGGGGACCACCAGATTGGCTTCTTTTTTTTGGATGAGAGCATCTTGGTTCTATATAGGATGGCACAATTTATGCATGAGTGGATGTGCTCGTACAGTGCCTTAGTGTAGGATTCAGCAGCTGAACTTTCAGCTCCCGTCTGCATGGGTGTCATGAAGTTTGTCACTTCTGACTTGAGTAGCATGAAGTTGGCTTTGGAGAAGTTTTTTATGGAGGTTTCCTTACTGGGGGTTGGGAGTGGGATGTGGATGCTAAGGGTGATTAGCTTATGGTCAGACCTGACTAACAAGCTGGTGACCATAGGTGTGGAGCATCGATTTCCCATGTTGGTAATGACCAGGTCGAGGATATTGGAGTCCCTGGTGGGACTATGGATTAGTTGATCCAGGGCATTGGAATTTATGAATTCCAAGAACCGTTGGGCAAAGGTGTTGGTACATGAGTAGTTTTCCCAATTAATGGCAGGGTAGTTAAAATCACCCAGTATTAGGGTGTTTGGTTCTATCTTAATATTTTCCAGTATGTTTAGAAAGATGTAGTGAGAATCATGGGGTATGGTGGGGGATCTGTAGCAAGCTACAGTTTGGATTGCAGTCTTACCTAGTGTTAGTTGCACCTGTAGAATTTCAGATGCATTGTGTTGGGCAACTAGCCTGGTGGTGTGATTATCCTTGGTGAATATTGACACTCCTCCACCTTTAGTGTTTCGGTCCTGCTTTGGTGGCCAAAAAGTGTGGTAAGAGTTGTAGCCTGGTATTGCAGGGGTGCTCTCTGGAGCCTTGAACCAGGTCTCAGTTACTGCACAGATATCGATGTTCTCCATTTTTAGGAGTGCCTCAAGAGAGTTGATTTTGAAGTTTAGACTTCTAGCATTGAGTAGCATTACCTTCAGATTTTGCGTACTTGTACCTGGTGGTTTTGTCCTTTGAACTTTGCCTAAAAAAGGCACTATAGGGGTGGCAAGAGCCTTAGCCAGTAACCTGAATTCCAGGGGTGACAGGTGCAGACCATCTCTGGCAAAGCATCGTGGTCTGTCAGTCATGTCGCCCCAGGCAGACAGATACTGGATCCCCTTTGAATGACACCAGAAGCTTAGCCAATTGTTGAAGTCAATCATTTTGTCCTTATATTGTGGTATCATTCTGGGCAAAGGCAGGATGCTACTCAGGGCTAGGGTCATACCTGCCTGGGCCACATGATCCGAGAGCTCTTCCATGTCTCTTTTCATGTAGTCCAGGGAGGTATGTCTCAAGTCATTCACTCTAACATGGACAATGACAGAGTCATATTTGTACATGTTGTGGAGTGACTTGAGTGCATGCATTATGTGGCGGAACCCGGCACCCGACAGGCAGCTGACTGTAATTTTCTCCTTGATCAATCTGATGAGAGGGACATCAGTGTGACGGACTATAGAGTCACCTATGACTAAAGTGTTAGGTACATTGTCTTGCCTTAGGGGCTGTTGCTGTTATAGGCTGTTTAGTGCCTACTATTAATTTCTCCTTATTAACAAGGAGAGTTGAGTGCTTGTATCAGTTTAAGGCTTCCTAGTGCTTTCCAGCAGGTATTAGAGAAAGTGCTAGTCAAAGGAATGCTTAAAGGTAAGATGAAAAAAAATGCACACTGCAGTGTGCACTAGAGAAGTTAGACATGAAAGTAGGTAACTTAAGTTTTACCTGTTTAAAAAGTTACGGTTTAATGGAGAGTTACTATTTTTAAAACAGCAAGATGGGTTGAAAGGGGTGGTCACTTTTGTATTCTGGTACTATGGAATACAGTAGGATGGCCAATAAATTTAAATAGTTGAAGGGGAGGGGTTTTTGATTTAGTGATTACTCACACAAGCCAGTGAAAGTAGAGAGGAAATGAGATATATGGTCAGATTAACATAAGAGGCAGGCAACTAGACAGTATTCTGCCTGACTCAAAAGAGAGACAGAGCTGTGGTCTCTTTTGAAGTTTTAATATGCTGTTAAAGCAGAATGCAAGTAAAACACAAGGTAAATAAAACAAACTACAGTATTTAAAATATACAAAATACAAAAAAATAAAAGCAAAGTAACCTTTCCTTCACAGCAAAGTGTAGCAGAGTCTGGATGAGCTTTTCTGGTAAAGGTTTGTAATGCAGTTTTGTAATGCAGTTAGCCTAGTAATCAATGTATCCACATCAATCAATGAATCCACTTGTGGTATATCTTTATTTGTATGGAAGATATAAGGGCTAAAAACTACCATGGGAAACTAAGGTTAGGTTTTTAAGATCCTCACAGTTCAACAGCCTATTAAGCAACTATGAACTTATAAGAGAATATGAATTATCATGCATTATTTATTGTCTAATCCACTGTTCCTTCCAAAATTGCCCATTTAGAAGGAACAGAGATACATTTTCAGCCAAATAAAGGACAGAAGAGAAATATGTCTGGTGGTATTCACATTGGCGGGATTCAAACTCCCATTTGTGCCAGTCATGTGTCAAATAGAGGTGGCTGTGGACTATCCCTCACACACAGCACCAAGCTACACTTAAAATGGATAATCTTTTTGTAGATATTCCACCCAAAGTTCTGCAAAACAAGACTAACATGAGAAGAAAAAGAAGAAGGCAGGGAACGAAAGTATAATGGCAACCATATCTGTCAACTAATGACACAAATTTCACTACAATCAAGGACATATGCAGAAATAATTAGGGCCAATCGGGCACATTTGTAATATACATTTAAGATATTGAAAGGTTAAGAGAATGTTAATTAATAAACTTTTTTGGTCTAAAACAAGTCTACAATTCTAATTATTGCGATTATTTATTGAGGGTAATTCCTCACCTTTTTCAGTTTTATGAAGGTTTCAGACAGAGATAAACTCTAAGTTAAAGTCAGAGACTTCCTGATAATCGGAGACAACTGAGGGTTCTGATGGCAGCAAGTGCTTGGGTGTGGGCCGTGCCCTACTTAGTTCATTCGCTTCGCTTGTGCTTGGGAAGAGGGAAAGTAATTTCCTTGTTTTTGATCTATTTGTACTGTTAACTTGGATAGTGATGGTTGCTGTAACTTATGACATCGACCCTTTTTATTTATTTTTAAATGATAAGTACTAATTATCGAAAGCAGTATTATTGCAAGCAAGTAGCCCTAACGGGGCAGCCAGTTCACAGCTTTGCTCTACTTTAACAGGATGTTTTATAAAAAGAAGTTATGTACTCACCATAACGTTCCATCTGAGTAGGTAACTTCATTTGTCAGCAACCTGTGGGTATCGGATCTGTCCTCGGATCTGAGCCGGCAGCTTTCTAAGCTAAAAGATCTGAGCTCTCAGCTCCTCCCCTTACCCATAATACCCTGCTACCTCCCTCCAGTCCTCAGATCGAGTTTGCCAAATTATCCACCAAAAACCAGTCTAAGACACTCAAATGAGAAACACTAACCTGATGCATGACAGAAGGAAACCTTCTGTCATGAATATAACCATGAAACAGGCTAGGGGGAAGGAGGGGGGGGGTCGGTTGCTGAAAAATGAAGTTACCTACTCAGATGGAACGTTATGGTGAGTACATAACTTCTTTATCTGAAGTAGTTAACTTCATTTGATCAGCAACTTGTGGGACAGAGTCCCTAGCTACCAAAACCCTGGGCGGTCCTCAAGGAAGAATATTCCGGAGCACTGCGGAGCCAAAGGCTGCCCTACCTCTGGATATCAGATCCAGCTTATAATGAGAAATGAAGGTATGAGAAGAGGACCAAGTAGCCGCTGAGCAGATGTCATCTAGGGGAACTCTTGACCAAAATGCTGCAGAAGTAGCCATAGAACGGGTAGAGTGAGCATGAACCCCCAAGGGTTCAGGCCGACCAGAAGCTGTATATGTATGCAAGATGCAGTGGGATATCCATCTAGCTTAGATAACTTTCACAATAGGCTTGCCAAAGGACGGCTTAGAGAAAGACATGAAAAGCTGCTTCGAGTTGTGAGAAGCAGCTGCCCTGTGCAAGTAAAATCGCAATTGTCTGTGCACATCCAACAAGTGCAATCTGTATTCCCCTTTGTTCTGAAAGTTGGGGAAAAACAGGCAAACTGATGGTTTGATTGATATTGGTCTCGGAGGCTACCTTAGGCAAGAATGAAGGATTAGTCCTGAGAGACCTTCTGTCCTTATGGAAGACCAGGTATGGGGGGTTTGTACAAAGGGCTTGAAGTTCAGCTACCCTTCTGGCTGAAGTAATTGCAATCAGAAAGGCAGTTTTCCAAGATAAGAATTTTAACTCAACGGAAGCTGCTGGTTCAAAGGGTGGACCAGTTAGCGCCTGAAGAACTAAGGTTAAGTCCCATGGGGGAACCGCATTCTTGACCGGAGGTAGCAGGGCATTATGGGTAAGGGGAGGAGCTGCGAGCTCAGATCTTTTAGCTTAGAAAGCTGCCGGCTCGAATCCGAGGACAGATCCGATACCCACAGGTTGCTGACAAATGAAGTTACCTACTCAGATGGAACGTTATGGTGAGTACATAACTTCTTTTTATAAAACATCCTGTTAAAGTAGAGCAAAGCTGTGGAAATGAGAAATAGCAGCCATCTCAACCTTGACCATAGAAGCACTGGCTCCTTGGTGGAAAATATGGGACAGGAATTCAAGAACCATTGGAATGGGAGCAGTAAAAGGGTCCAAATCCCTATGTTTGGCCCAGATGGAAAAACGCTTCCATTTACTCTTGTAGATCTTCCTAGTAGAAGGTTTATGCGCCGCTACCAGAATAGATTTTACGGGAGACGAGATACCGGGAGTCCTGGCCACTAGTGGAACTGGATCAACCAAGCTGTGAGCTTGAGGTTGTCCAGGTTCGGAGTTTGCAATCCCGCAGGATGAGAGATCAGATCCGGAATGGGATCTAAGACCCAAGGAGGAGCTACGATGTGAGACCGCAGGTAAGGGAACCAGATCTGGCAAGGCCAGAATGGGGCTATGAGGATTATCTTGCTCCCAAACCGATGAGCTTTCTGTAGAAATTTCGTCATTAGCGGAAGAGGAGGATAAGCATAAAGAAGACCGGGAGGCCAAGCATGAACCAGAGCATCTCTGGGACTCTCCCTTGGTGGGGGAATTAGAGAGAAAAATTTGCTGCATTTTGCATTTGAAGGAGACGCGAAGAGATCGCAGCAGGGCTGACCCCATCTGAGGAAGATCTGATTCGCTACTAAGGGGTTTAGAGACCACTCATAAAGTGTGAGGATAGAATGACTCAGCTTGTCCGCTAGAATGTTGGACCAACCCAGAATGTGCGTTGCTATCAGAAAGCGGTTGGTGGAAATCGCCCATTCCCAAACTCTCATAGCCTCTCGACAAAGAGGGTAAGATCTGGTTCCTCCCTGTTTTTTGATGTACCAGACTACTGCCATGTTGTCTGTCTGAATTGCAATAGTCCCCGGAGGAAGAAGGTCTTGAAGGGCTTGCAATGCTAAAAGCACTGCCCTCATCTCCAGGACATTGATATGCAGAACGGTCTCTACAGGGGTCCACGTGCCTTGGATGGTTCTGCCCATGCAATGCCCCCCCACCCGAGGCAAGAAGCATCCATGGTCAGCGTGGTTTGGGGTTGAGGCATCACGAATGGTCTCCCTTCCCGAAGCTCTCTGGAATGGAGCCACCAAAGAAGGGAGTTCCTGCAAACCCTGCTTAGGGGAATCGGTAAATCCAATGGGTGAAGGAGGAGAGACCATTGGACCTGAAGAGTCCATTGAAGGACTCTCATGTGCAACCGTGCAAGAGGTGAAAGGCTGATGACTGCCACCATGGATCCTAGGGCTCTCAGGACTAATTCTGCGGTCAGGGCTGGGGACTGTAGAAGCCCTATTATATGGAGTGACAAGGTGCATAACCTGTCCGTTGTCAGAAAGGCCTTGGACTGAAGCGTGTGTATCCTGGCCCCTATGAAATCCAGAACTTGCACAGGATGAAGAGATGACTTCCTGAAATTTATGGTAATGCCTAGATGTTGGGCCAAGGATAAAGAATAATCTCTGGCAGAGCAGAGTACATGCCTGGTGGGGGCGGTGAGGAGCCAGTCGTCTAGGTACAGAAAGGCCTGAATTCCCTGAAGTCTCAGGTGGGCTGCTACAACTGTCATGACCTTGGTGAACACCCTGGGGGCTGTGGTGAGGCCAAACGGAAGAACCCTGAACTGAAAATAACTGGCCCCTAGCCAAAAGTGGAGAAACCTCCTGGATCATCTGTCCATGAGAATGTGGTAGTATGCATCCTTGAGGTCTATGGAGCACATCCAGTCATTCTCCTGCAGAAGGGGGAGAATAGATTGTAGAGTGACCATTCAGAATTTCTCTTTGGCAATGAACAGGTTCAGAGCTGACAGGTCAAGAATTGGCCTTAAGTCCCCCATCTTTTTTGGCACCAAAAAGAACCTGGAGTAATTGCCCAACCCGGATTGCTCTGGGGGGACATCCTGGATGGCCCTTTTTTCTAGTAACTTCTTTATTTCTGAAGCTGCTGCCTCCCTCTGATTGGGTGGGACATCAGGGAGGTGCTTTGTTAGCGGGGGAAGATTTAGGAAGGGAATAGCGTAACCTCTGGATATTATCTGGAGTACCCAGTGATCTGTTGTAATGGACTCCCAACTTGCTAGATATTCCAAAAAATGCCCCCGACTGCCTCCAGAGAGGGACAGCTGGGCAACCCCTCAAGGCTGCTGTGCAGGTCAGTTGGAGAAGGGTACTCTCGACCTGAAATTCATCGGCACCCCCTCTGCCTCTGGGCCATCTTCCACCTTGTCCTCCTCTGCCTCTAAAGGACGAAGGGTCCAGAGCGGGACAGGATTGCTGAGACTTCCGGAACCACATCTTCTTTTGTCCTCTCTGGTTCCTTGAGAAGGACCTTTGAGGAGTAGAGAAGCGGATCCCGACGGCAGACAGCATCTTCCCATCTTTCTCGCTCTGGAGCAGCGTGTCGCAGATGGTTTTGCCGAATAGCATATAACCATCAAAGGGAGCATTCGTGAAGGATGCCTTGAAGGATTCCACAAAGTCGCAAAGGCAAAGCCAGGCGTGGTGCCACAAGGCAATCCCTGCTCCACTGGCTCTAGCCGCTCCCTCCGTGGCATGGGAGAGAAGCCGCATAGAAGTGTTAGATATTGACTTTAGAGTAGCCATGCGAGCTGAGAAGGTCTGTTTGTCCTCGGCCACCATGGACTCTGGGGGAGACCCAGTGTACTCTTATATCAGATCCCACTGGAGCCTACTGATGTGTGCAAGATAATTCAGAGCCCTTATGGAAAAGGTGGCTGAAGCAAACATCCACTTTCCAATACAGTCCATCGTCCGAGACTCCTTATCAGGAAAATGGACCGCAGAACTTTCTTGTGCCAGTTCCTTCTTGGTGGAAGCCGCCATCACCATGGCATCTACTGGGGAACCTTTATTCCACACCGGTTTGTCAGGGGGGGACTAAGAATTTTATCCTGTCTTCTAGAGATTGGCTCCACAGTGTCCGGCTCCTTCCAAGCCCTGATAGTAATCAAGTCTACCAGGGGGGACACCCAAGAGGTAGACGGGCCTGCATCAAACATTTCCAGAAACACAGACTCATCTGAGGAAGGTGTCTGAGCTGACTACCCCCCTCTGATAAGCAGCATCTCCATAATGTCTCCAAAGGAGACATCCTCGGGGGGGTGACCTGGTGGAACCTTCCCCTTCCTCTAAGTCCATGTCCTCCGTGAGGGACTTGGGGGAGTCCAAGTGCCTCCTCTTACACTTTCGTTTGTGAGGGACGTCCTCAGCAGGGCTGTCCAAGGAGGGCTCACAAACGGGGTCCTGTTCCTCTACAGGAACTAACTGGTGCGCAGACGCAGGCTGTCCCTGGGGCCAGACTATGGAAGACAGGCCTATATGCGAGGGAGTGAAGGGTGGATCCATAGCCCAGACCAGGGACCTGGAACTCCTCGACAGCACCCTCTCCACCACATCGAAAGCCGAAGGTGAACCACTCTCCCCTGCTCCGAGAGTAGCCCCCTCAGCTCTGACGTGAGGACAGGTGTCGGAGCCGATACGATCGGACCTGAAAGGGAAGTGTGCTCCCATAGCAACGGAGCTGAAGACACACTCACCCCTGCAGATCCGAAGCTCGGCTCTCGGCCCCGAGAGCTCAGATCCGAAAGATGACCTGACAAATTCGAGGGTAAGGCCGGCGTCGAAGTAGCAACTACTATTGGCGCTGACTCCCTGGCTCCAAGATGACTCAGATCTGATGGCTCCAAAACCCAACAGTGGATTGGAGAAGGAGCAATGGGTGCAAAGGAAGGGGCTGAGCTCCCTCCCAGAGTGGGGGGAGGCAGGAGCACTCCCATCTGCATTTGGGCCTGCAGGAATCAACGCATCATCCGGTCCTTATCAGCATCAGACAAACTCCTGGAAGAAGTCATCAAGGCAGGCCTGGAAGGCCACCTAGACGACCTCGAGGGTGACTGGTACTCCTCCTCCGGCTCCGGGAAGAAGCGTGGAGAATGGAGCCAAGAGGGGAAAGACCTGGGAACCCTCCTGGGAGAACAAGCCAATTTAGCTGGTGGAGCCGAAGGGACAGATTCTGCCCGCCGCTTATGGCTCTTGTGTCTATTCCTCTCCTTTTCCTTCTCTCTATGTCTCTTCTCTTTACTGGAAGAGTCCCCCTCTCCTTGGGAAGCATTGGGAGGTTGAGTCCCAGCCAGGGGAGGGGGAGCTGAAGGCTGGACAGTCGCAGCTGCGACTGGCACCACTGAGGGAGAGGAGGAAGAAGAATCCAGGGGCAAAAGTCCCACCAGGATTAGCTTGTTTCTCCTGTCCCTCAGAGCCTGGGGGTTAAAGGCTGCACATATCTGGCAGCCTGATGTTAAGTGGGCTACCCCCAGGCAGAGAAAGCACTGAGTTTGGCCATCCACTGATGACAGCTTATGATCACTCTCAGTACATTTTGAGAAAATGGCCTTAGGACCCTCGGCCATCGCACTCAAGCACACACCCAAACACACACAGTAAGAGGAAGGGAAAAAAACACTAATTTACCACTAAATACTACAAAAAAAAGTTTTAACTAAACTATGGGTCTACTATACACACACACACACACACACACACACACACACACACACACACCAAATTTGCTATATTTCGACAAAAAATACACCTAATTTCCTCTCATCTAAACGCTAAGAGCTCATCCGTTATGCTTCAGAAGCCATGGCAAATGAGATCTGAGGACTGGAGGGAGGTAGCAGGGTATTATGGGTAAGGGGAGGAGCTGAGAGCTCGGATATTTTAGCATGGAAAGCCGCCGGCTCGGATCCGAGGATGGATCCAATACCCACAGGTTGCTGATCAAATGAAGTTAACTACTTCAGATTTAAAGATAAAAACAGTAAAAAGAATGACTTCAGCTGATGAAGAGGCAGCAGCTGCATTAGACCATAAGTTTTACCAAACCATGAAGCATCGTGGCCTTTGCAGTGGTGATATCACTTTAGCAAGACAATGCCTCGACACCTTTTATGAGACTCGAAAACAGAGCCAACTAAGGGATGCAATTTTTCACTTAGAGATGGAGTTCGGCCCAAGACAACACCAAAATCAGTTATACAAGTCCGAAGACGACAGTGGAGATTTTTTTCCATCCTTAGATAAGATGCTGTGGTGTGCCATTAAGAGAGCTTGCTGGAACCCCAGGAGACAAGCACACCAGCACCATGATAGTTGGAATAGTTGTTACACTAAAGCAAACAGAGAGTCATCCAGTCTCCTAGAAACAATTAAGGCGTATGCCCTTTCACTGACTGTTCAATCCTGCACTGTCTTACAGTCCACTAAAGTGCATGAGGGTTTGTTGAAGGAGCGACTCAAACAAGTGAGAAGGAGCATGAGTGGCAAATATATCAGTTTGCAAAGCCTCAAACTGTGGCTGAATGCTGCAGCCCCGCACGTGTGCTTACTAATCAAGATGTCTCGAGGGCGTGCGTGCTATCTGGAGAGAGTGAGGGATGCGACTCTTGAGTACCAAGCAGCGCTCAACGAGCTCCTCATTTGCTACAAGGAGTATCAGAAATGTTCTGTGCGCGTGGACACCATCAAGGGCTTGTTCAACAACTACGGGATTCGTTTGCATGATTACGAGAGCAGTAAAGTCACACTGCGCTGGCCAACTGTTGTGGTGCGGAAATGTGTAGAGCATAATCCAACCCGTATTGCTGCTAAATATGTAGACATCATTCTTGAATCGGATCTCTACTCCCAAGTTTTAAGCATAAGGCAAGTCTTTGAAAAGATGCTTAGCTACGTACAAAATCGAGCATAAACAATATATTTGCCGCTTATTTTTATTGTGATTTCTCCTTAAATGTGTCTTAAAACACATCAGATAATAGCATTTATATGTACACATAATTTGCTATGCAATTTGCAAGTTTAGCTTCACAGCTACGCATGCAAAAGCCACAGGGACCCAAACAAGAGTTTGCACAGTAGCATTTATTCACAGATTATTTTCACGTGTTATCTTGCACAGATGGATGTGAAAAAAACTACGTGCATTATTCTGCAATGCACAGGCATGCATGCATTATTCTACAGTTAGCGACTTTTTAAAACAAGATGTGCGTATTTTCGAATTCAAAAAGATTATTTCCTTTCCAGAAGCTAGTATGATACATAAACAAGGTTGTAAATGCCATGATGATACTTAATTTATCAGCTCTGTGTTTAACTTCTTCCACGCTGCTAGGTTTGGATAGTTTACACTATATAAGGTGCATTTATGTAGCCGCTGATGCATTGGTAAATGAGATTTGTGTTTTTTTTCTGTTTAAAATGAAACCCTGGTGTGTATCTAACAAGCAAGTCCACAGCTCTTATTAGGGGCCATAGGTAGGATAACACACAGAAAGACAGACAAATTGTTGCTAGTGGTAAAGTGTGTAAGCCATGCAGTTTTAATTTTTTTTTTTGCTTGCACATAGACTAGCTCTCAGCTCCCGAAATGATTTATTGGCTGCTGTCCAGGGAAATTCCATGTCCTAAACATCACTTAATGTAATGTTATTTTTGAAAAACTAGTCATTTTCTCGTAAAATGAAATTGAAAGACTGCCTTCTTACTGTTGTATGCTGTTTTTAGAGTCTACCTTTCTTGCAAGCTCTTAATATTTAGTGTAAAATTTGTACTATTTTCCCTCCTACTTATACCCTTTTCCCCACCCCTCTATCTTAGGCCTCTAACCTAGGCCTCCTAATCATGCTTCTTTATTTTCATAGTAAGAGGAAAATTTATAAGGACTTTACTCTGATGTTCATCGTGTTTCACTGTTGCAGTCATCACTGTAGGGTTCTCCCTGCCGGCAGGCAGTCCTCGGTCGGCTAGAATCCCAAAGTCTGTGTCCGGCATCGGCTGTTCAGCCATGCTCCCTGACGTCAGAGTGCCAGGAGTACAAAGCTGCCAACCGACACCATGTTCTCCAGTCTTTCTTGCCGTGCGGTGAAAGCAGTTCGCAAGTGCCGGTCGGCTGACTCCTGATAATTTTTTCCGAACTTCAGTCCGAAGACTTACTTCTTCTACTCAAAGCTAAGTACCCCGTTGGGGAAACTTTTTTCTTGCTCCAGTCCGATGTCAGAAAAAGTTAATCATTGTATTTCTTGTGGGAAGCAAATACCTCATAAGGATTTCCATTCTTAATGTATTCCTTGTTTAGGCCCAGACCACGACGTAGCTAGTTGTCGGTTTTGCGCTAGATTTAACCAACGTACAATTAAACGAAGGTACGATTTTGCTTTTCACTACTTTAGTAGACAATTTAATCACAAAATGTCGTCAGACACGCATCTGACTACCGGAGTTCACAAACGACGCAAGGATAAGGACAGGCCTCTGAGGTCCAAAACAGATGACGCTTTACAAACAGAGCCAGCTTCTGGTTCGGCCGTCGTCAGTGAGGCGCTTTCGCAGCCCCTGTTGTCGGCCATTTCTGAACCGATTGCCGAAACGGACTCCCATGAGGAGCCAACTAGGCCTTTGAGTACTTCAGCTGCAGGACCTTCGGACAATGCTCCCTCGGATGGGTCCGGAGCCACTGTGCAGGTACCGGCTTCTGAGGGGGTTTTCAGGCCTACTCAGCTTCTGATAAAGACAAAGACAAAGACTCCTTCCAAATCTAAGACACCAGGCCAAGCTTCTTCTGATCCGGGACCCAGATCACAGAAACAGTTACTTAAAATGGCGGAGGACTTAATTACCATGATTAGCGGTTCACATCCCCCACCAGACAAAAGACCAAGGCAGGAATTGGACTATGATTCTTCTGATCAGGCATCTATTTCTTCTGTGTCTTCCTCTGACCAGGATTATTCTTTCCCTCCTTATGAGGATTCTGAGGCTGAGGAATCCATTCCTTCAGCTTCTCCCCCAGAGGATTTTTCATTTGGGGAAACTTTACATGAAATGAGGGAACATTTTCACTGGGAAGGACAGGAGTACTCGGAATCTAAGTGAAGACTTAGGGATTTCCTTCTTCTTCCCCAACATAGACCCCTGGCTACCCCCACCATTTTAGATATTGTGGATGACACCTTCTCTGAGGTTAATTTAACTCCTGACTCTTTTCCCCCAGCCCCTTCTAAGCCTGACAGATATTACAGGGTCCCTGATTCTCACCAGTTCATATTCAAGAATCTTACTGCTGATCCTGAAACCATTTCTCAGGGTCCTAAGGGGGTTAAGGCCGCTTCTGCTAGAAACCCTATTCCTACTGATAAGAATTCCAGAGCTTTAGAGAGATGGGGCAAAAAAGTGTACACTTCTGCAACTTTATCAATTAGAGCTTTAAACTGTCAATTTCATATGCTAAAATACCAGCAATTTCTTCTGTCTGTTATGAAACAAAAACTAGCTTCTATTTCTGCATGTGCTGACAATAAGGAATTACATGATTTGATGCATGCCACTGAACAAGTGGGGAAGCATGGTTTCCACTGCGATTTTGATGTCTTGGAGGCTTCTTGCAGGGCTGCTGCCTCTGGCACAGTCATTAGGAGGCATGCTTGGTTAAAGGAACAAAATTTACCTGATCAAGTGAAAGCAAAGTTACTGGATGCTCCTGTTCAGCATAATGTTTTGTTTGAATCTAAGGCTAAGGAAGTGATAAAGAAAATGGAGGATAAGGCAAAATCCATGCAAACGGTTAAGGATTTCTTACAAGTACAGCCCCCCCCCCCCCCCAGATTTAGTAGGAATTGGCCAACAAAAAACTGGTCCTTTCCCTACTCAGACAGGCCTCAGAGGGGTAGATATAGATGCTCCAGAGGAAGGCCCCAAGCACAGACCCCCTACAGACCTAGACAGTGGACTGCTTCCACCCCCAGGGGTGGAGAGGACAGGCCACAATCTTATAAAAAGCAGACTCAATGACTCCCCCTGCTGGGCTGCAGGAACTTCTTACCTGGAAGCCCCTCTCAGAGGAAAACTCTCTCTATTTCACCAAAATTGGGCTTACATAACCCAAGACAAGTGGGTTCTGGATGTAGTTTCAAGAGGTTACAAATTCCACTTTCATACCCTACCAAGACCAAACGGATGGCCACACCTACCAAAACACCAATGGTCAGAGGCCTTAAACCAGGTGGATACCCTCATGTCTATGAGGGCCATAGAACTGGTTCCACTTTCAGAAATGGGGCAAGGATTTTACTCAAGGCTCTTTCTAGTTCCCAGAAAGCAAAATTCATGGAGACCCATGTACCAAAATTCAAGATGCTTACTCTGCAGCAGCTACTGCCAATGTTGTGCAAAAATGCATGGATGGTAACATTGGATTTAAAGGAGGCATACCTACACATTCCTATCAGACAGGAGTGCAGAAAATACCTCAGGTTCAAGGCTGGCTCGAATCATTATCAATTCTCTGCACTGCCCTTTGGATTGTCTACTGCGCCCAGGGTCTTCACCAAATGCCTGGCACCAGTAGTAGCTTATTGCAGACTCAAGGGAATTCAAATCTACCCTTATCTGGATGACTGTCTTATTCAAGCAGACAGCAAGGATGTCTTACTCCAGCATCTAGAATTTGTTCAGAATCTTCTCAAGTTCCTGGGATTCACTGTGAACATAAAAAAGTCAGATTTGACACCCTCACAACAGATAACTTTTTTGGGTGCTCTTCTAAACACAACAACCCAGATGGCATTTCTGACATCCGAAAAACAGTTACAGCTGGCCTCAACTTTCAAAACCTTAGCGTCACTAGCCCAGCTGACTGCAAGGAAATTTCTGCAGGCACTGGGATACATGGCCTCTTGCATCCTCCTCATACCTTATGCAAGACTACATATGAGGAAAATACAGTGGTACCTAAAAAGTGTATGGTCCCAACACTGCCACAGTCTAGACACACAGATTACCATCCTGCCTTGTCTACAAAAGGAATTCCTTTGGTGGACCAAGGCATGCCTTCACAACAAAGGGAAAGCCTTCAGTCTGCCTCCGGCCAACCAGATACTAACCACGGATGCCTCAGACTACGCATGGGGAGCCCACTTGCAGGGAAAATGTCTGCAAGGTTTTTTGACAAAGGATCAGAAGCATCTGCATATCAATCTAAAAGAGATGTTAGCTGTTCAGAACACTCTCTTGGCCTTTACAGATCTTCTACAACCAGCACAACTCTTGATACGGACAGACAACACCACAGTTATGTGGTACATAAACAAGCAAGGGGGTTCACACTCCTACCCCCTTTGCAGACTAGCCATGACTCTATGGGACACAGCTCAAGCTTGCAAAGTGGATCTACAAGCTCAGTTCCTACCAGGGAAACAAAATACTCTGGCAGACAGCCTGAGCAGGAACCTGTCAGACCCTCACGAATGGATGCTGGACACCCAAATATTCAAGATGATTACAGCAGCCTGGGGCTGCCCGCACATAGATCTTTTTGCATCCTCCATCAACCATCAATTACAGATTTTTTGCACAAGGACATTCCACAAGTCAGCATGGAAAGTGGATGCGCTTTCATTCAGTTGGAGAAACCTCTCGGGATATGCCTTTCCACCACTACCTCTTCTTCCACGGGTGTTATTAAAGATCAAACAGGACAAGCCCAAGATGATGATTTTACTGGACCCAAATTGGCCTCGACAATTTTGGTACCCAACTCTGATGAATCTTTCCCAGAACCCCTCTTGGGTTTTACCTCAGACTCCAAATCATTTGTCCCAACACCAGGGCCAGGTTCTGCACTCTCATGTCAAAACTCTCAGCCTTGCAGCCTGGCAAATTCAGGGTCTTTGATTAATCCTCCCCTTCCCAAACAGGTTATGGATGTTATTTTAGAAGCTAGATGCCCTAGCACTAGAAAATCTTATGCAGGAAAATGGAAAAGATTTTGCACCTGGGTGCATGATCAAAATTCGGATACTCTCACTCCTAATATCCCTGGGATGGGAGAAAAGACCCCACCCCCAGGATCACGTCTGCACCTAAGCTAGACAGGGGGTCAGGAAATAAATATGGGAAGAAATAATGGGGAATTGTTATGGCTAGGCTTGTATAGGCCCTAGGGCTGATAGCCTAGTACCAACCTATGAACCTATGAACCTCTGATTTTACTATACCTGACAGACATGCTTCATAAGGGTCTATCCTTCTCTTCCATAAAGATACATGCCTCAGCTATCTCTGCACATTACAATACAGACCCTCCAATTTTTTCCCATCCACTCTTGAGACAATTTCTCAGAGGAGCTAAAAATCTCAGGCCCCTAATATCACCACCCATCCCTGCCTGGGATCTCAACTATGTTCTGGAAAAACTCACTTGACCTCCTTTTGAGCCTGCTGCAGCATCTGACATCAAGTTCTTATCATGGAAGACAGCTATTCTGCTAGCTTTGTCTTCAGCCAGGAGAGTTTCGGAGTTACAAGCACTCATGGCTGTGGAACCCTATATTATTTTTCACCAAGATAGGGTGTCTTTAAGGACTAATCCTACTTTCATGCCTAAAGTGGTTTCCAAAGTGGCTTTAAATCAAACTATCCACCTGCCAACCTTTTTCTCGAATCCTCAAAATAAGGGGGAAAGGATCTTGCATTCCTTGGATGTACACAGACAACTTCATTTCTACCTGGATAGAACCAAGAACATCAGGAAAACAGAACAATTGTTTGTTTCTTATGCTTCAAATTCCCAAGGCAAAGCCATTTCAAAGCAGACTATTTCTAAATGGATTGCTCATAGAATCAGATTTTGTTACACTCACCATGGAAAGCAAATTCCAGGAAAAATTAGGACTCACTCTACCAGAGCTGCTGGTACTTCAGCTGCCTTCTTCAGGGGAGTACCAACCAAAGACATTTTGGAAGCTGCAACTTGGAGTTCAGTGCATACTTTCTCTAAGCACTATAATCTACCTCTTTACTCTAAGTCTAGGGCAGGCTTTGCTTCTGCAGTCTTGCAGGGCCTTCTAGCTGCCCCCTCTACTTTATGACCACCTCCCATTTCTTCTGCTTTGGGATTCAACCCTACAGTGATGACTGCAGCAGTGAAACACGATGAACATAGTACAGTTGTGTACACTTACCATAAATGTAGATGTTCGAGTGTCTTCACTGTTGCAGTCTGGGTTACCCTCCCTCCTGTCCCCTCTTACTCTTTCATTTGTGTTGTCCCCTTCTTCACCCTTCTTCTGAGGTGTATTTGCAAAGGGTATGGGGTTTGACCTATTTTTGGAACACCTGACATCTGGGGCAAGAAAAACTAGAGAACATGGCGTAGGCTGGCAGCTTTGTACTCCTGGCACTCTGATGTCAGGGAGCATGGCTGAACAGCCGACGCTGGACCCAGACTTTGGGATTCTAGCCGACTGAGGACTGCCTGCCGGCAGAGAGAACCCTACAGTGATGACTGCAACAGTGAAGACACTCGAACATCTACATTTATGGTAAGTGTACACAACTGTACTTTGTGCTCATACCCACTTTGTGTTTAGTACAGCTGCCATTCTTTACTTAAATAAACTTTTAGCATAATGTCTATATTCTATAATTACATTACTATATTTTTGCTTTTAACCAATGCTACCACTGTACTGTTTTCTTACATGTCCTAGTTATATATTGTTATATATTGTTAACTGTGTTTTACTGTTTATGCTTGGAGCTTTTCGCCCCAGGCCTCTACTGAAAATGGACATAAATCCAGACTAGCCCGGTCAACAAATGTAAAATAAAAAATAAAAAAATAAATAAAATAAATAAATAAAAATACTAAATGTTGTAGCAAATTGTAAAACATTGTAATTAGTGTATGCTTTGTGGTAAAGTGAGTCCTTGGACCAGCTCACCTACACAGGTAACTAACAAACAAAGTAAATAAAATGTTCATATATTCTGCTTTTAAGGTTGTTGTTGTGTCTTTTGGCGGTTAGGGGTCAGCACAGCGGAATTCTGGTTTTAAGGTAAAATGTGGAAAAAAATAGTAGAAAAACAAAAATGAATTGCGCATTCAGTATATGGTGATGAAAGCCAGGGCTTATCAAGAAGACCATTACTTTCTGTCTTTAAACCACACCGCTTTGCAGAGTTTCTGATGTACCTGCAAGCAATGTCTTTCAGCTTCTCCCGTTAGGGGTCACAGCAGATCACCGGACTGCAGAATGATTGGTAGTGGAGTTTATATGGTGTTGAGTTGCCAGCCTGGCACCCAACCTTCACAGAAGACACATGCACGCATCTACTTCATGTCTTTAAAACTCAGTCGATTGTAAGCAGGATATGCAGACTCTGCAAAGAAGGTGCCCCAGTCGAGAATCGAATCACAGAGCCTATTACTGGAAGGTAACAATGCTAACCACTGCATCACCAAGACTGACACCTTCTTATTCTGGTGTACATGTACACAATTTTCACTTTTGTTATCGGCAGTTAATTTTATTTAATGTCGTGCATCCTGGTTTTGTTACTGCTCTGCTCCTTTCTAGACACAGTTGTTATTGTTGTTGTGTCTCTCGGCTTTTCCCGGTTGGGGGTCACCACAGCGGAACTCCGGTCTGCTAATGATTGGCAGAAGATTTTTACATGCTGAGTTGCCGGCCCTGACGCACAACCTTCAACGAAGGTACGCCCCTTCATGCATGTCTCCAGACAGAAGACGCTTTAGCTGAGAATCGAATGGGACAACATCTTGCTGTTAGGCGACAACGCTACCGCAGCACCACCACCGCAACAGTAATGATCCTAAAAGGTAAACACTGGGAGCAGGAATCTCGACATATCTATCTTTTCTAGAATCCGTGAAATGACTTTTGTCATTCTTCTCTGTAACATAGTGTGATTTATGCTATCCCTGTCTACTGTGCCACAAAACATTGATACCCCACTTCAATGATGGAATGGCATTATGGGGGATTAAGTGAATATGTAATAACTGTGGGGGGTGAATGGGTATTGGCAAGATGATTGCTGGGACTTGCAGAGAATGATCATTTGGAGGATTATCTGTGGACGGACTATATGGAAACCCCTGATATACAAGTTTTAGAATAAGGATAAAGAGGAGAAATGGTCATCTGTAGGGAGTGACCAAATATATGTATATATATATATATATACACACACACACACACACACACACACACACACACACACACACACACACACACACACAAATGATAGTTAGCTATCAAATATTATTTTATTGCAAATGACATAGGGCAGGATTCAGGAAGCCTCCGTGTAAGAGTTATAACTCTTACACGGAGGCTGCAGTTAAACAGTGTGATGTCAGCATGTCATGCATATGCATGAGGTGCATGAGGCATGCTGAATCACACTCTAAGTCTTACACGGTCCATGTAAGACAGTGGGGGGCGTGTCCGTAGGCTAAGCCCTGCAAGTGGACACACCCCCGAAAGTCTAGTATGGCAGAAAGTAAACACCCACGAGAGAGGCCATGGAAATGTGAATAAACACACCACACAACACATGCCCCCACAGACCAGCAATGTAAAATGTAAAAAGTGAACAGATGTTATAAAATGTAAAATGAAAACTTTTTTATTTTTTTTAAAACCCCGTAAATGTTGGCTAATGCGTGCGCTCGTGTGTGTGGGTGTGCCACTAGCGCAACTGCAGTTAGCAATCAGTGGAAAAGGATATAAGAACTAAATATGCAAAGTAAGCCAAGAAGGAATAGCATAGTGGTAGAGTGTTCGTCTTAAGAGCAGGCAGGCAAGGTTTGAGCCCACACAACATCCTTTGTTTTTGTAAATAAGCACTAAAAAGTCCCCTGACAGTATTGTAGAAATGTAAAAGTATTTTTTTGTGTAAAATGGAATGAAATGGATCATATATTTTCAAGGAATACAATAATAAAAATAATTAGAAATGTACTGATAGCTAAGCTGCTGTCAAACAAGGTGAGACAGAGTGCCCGTAGCTGAGTAGTGTTCCAAAGGCTGCAAATTGCTTGCCCGTAGCTAAGCACTGGTTTAACATGCTCAAACTGTGTGAAACTAGCTGTGCTCAGCTTAACATGCGTGCTAGTAGCCAAATAAGGTTTAACCCAGCGCACACCGTTTGTGTGGAGGTGCGTGCCACGCCCACAAGCTGAACGCTGAGCAACGTTGAGTAATCTGTATCAAAAGTGCCTTTACACAGACACACACCCCTCAGCCTGTCTAGACAGTCATAAAATTTAAAAATCAGTGGTCAGATTCGAACCCAGGATACCATGCACTAGAGTCAAGGTACTAAACCACTAAGCCATGATAGCAGTACTTAGAAATGCAGAAATAGCATATATATAGGTTTAATCCAAACTGGAGCATGATAAAGCAGTTTCTGTGAAGTTGATACAATTCCAAAACGGCCAATCATAGAAATGTGCGGGAAATTCGGCATATATAAGCCCCATAGGTGGGAATACACAGCATAAACGATTGTAGAATAGACCTGCAGGCAGAATGAGTGGAGTAGGGGAGGGACGTTGCTTTCGAGCACAGCGGTGGGGCATTGAGGAGTCCAGATACATGGTCTGGCTCCTAGTTCACCATCATGAGGCCCAACTCATGCAGGGCCAGGTCTCATGGGGAGCATACAGGGCGGAGGCATGGGACCAGTTGGCTCATGATCTCACCAGTGCTACTGGGATTCCACGTACTGGTGAGCAGGTCCGTCACCACCATGCGGACCTGAAGCGACGCAAACAGGACCAGTTGACCCAATGGATCCAGGAGGCCCGGGATATGCCCAATGCCCCACTACTGAGTAAGTTACATTTTACTTATGTATGTAAGGAATTCAACTAGCTGATACCATGGAGATGTGTATTCCAATATTACTTGTTTTGTATTACAGCTGCAGGTGTCTGCTCTGTGAATCGCAGGGCTCATGACAGCAGGCTGGTGCGGCTGCACCACCATGCAGGTCAGTAACCCCACCTACTACTTGTAAATAAATATTATAGTGTAGCAGTTAGCAGAACAGTGCAGTGTATTCATTAAAAGTAATTGAATGTGCAAGCAACAAGTGAAAGTATACAGGTATGGCTGCATCAAGTTCATCAGTATGTAAGTGTAACTGGAAATATAATTGACAGAAATAAATAGTTCTGTAATACAGATGTCCCACCATTAATTAAATGTAGTATAACCTGCAGTAGTCTCAAGAGTACAGCTTCAGAAGCTGAGTTAATCACATGTGAGATATATCCCCTGTTGAAATGCTGAATCATGACAGAAGTGAGGCTGCTGGAAAGTGTTTGAATCACCACAGGTTTAATATGTGAACAAAGCCTAGAAGTACCAACCTGAACTGTGAAATAGCAGGATGCGTGAGAGTGAGAGAAAGGGTCATGTATCAATAAATACAGTAGTAATAACACCTGAATATATAAGCTGCAGTGTGGTTCTACAGAACTAAATGCATGTGGGAATTAAAAATTAACATCCCAAACTGATTTCAGTGTGTCTGAATCTTGAATGTTTAAGCCAAAATCTGTATATGGTGATCACAGTCAACAATTTTCAGATAGAATGAATGATTGTCTGACATACTAAACATCCATAGTTGTCTCCAGCCCTGTCATCAAACTGTAGCAGGATGATGTATCTGATCAAATTCAAAATAACTAGGATAGTGATGTATCTGTAACAGGTCTAGCATGACACTCAATTAAAGATCATTTTAAAATCAGCAGCCACAAGTTAATTGTGTTTATATTACAAATGTATATCAAAGTATAATGTATGAATGTGTCAGTATTTTCTTTCTCCACCCCACCCTATAATTGCAAATTAAAAAACTCATTAAAAACTGGTATGTGAAAATTTCATTAACCATGGACATTTGTCCTGTTCTTTCAAAAATATATGCATGTCCGTTGTTGCATGTGCCCTGTTCATACCTGCAAACCTGATGGCCTGTTGCCATTAATTAACCCTGCATATTGTTTGATTGTGTATTGCTGTTCAAATAATGCATGTGATATGCCTGCTGTTCAATGGTGTTAATATCTGGGTGTTTGTTTCATGGGAATACCAATGCATGCTGTTACAACTAATTTGAATGGAATAATATGCTACTAACCCAAACTAACATAACCTACTCACAAATCCAGAACACTTGGGAAGGCGGGTCCCAGCGGACCCACCTGTCCCACCTCATCTGGCGACTGCACCTGGCACTAGTGCCCAGGCCGGACCCTCCTCCGGTGGCCCTGTGCCACCTTCGGGTGGAAGCCCTGCAGGGGATGGGGCCTGCCCCTCCTCTGCAAGCATGGCCGGAGGAGCCCGTCCACTCACCCTCTAAGGTGTCCGGTCTGTGGTGCGAAGGGAGATCCAGGACTCTGTTCTTGGGCCCCTATGCCAGCTTGAGGCCCGGGTGGCACAGCTTACGGGCATGCCCGTTGTCCAGCCTGTGCAGCCTCCAGCACAGCCCCGTCCTGGGCTGTGAAGGAACAGTGGCAACTGCCTATGGGTGGGGATATCAGTTCCACTGTTGCCATCTGTGGGCTCATGTGCCCTGGATATCCCAACCTCCGTCCCCGTCAATTGTGTAACCCCCCCACATGTGTCATACACCGCCCCTGCATGCGTCTTGTCTGTCTTGTCTGTTAACCTACCCAACCTACCTCCCCAGCTATACCGACTTCCTTCACCTGACATACCACTCTCACCTGAAAAAAAAAAAAGGGTACTCTGTACCCACAAAAAAATTACGCCCCATACATAGCTGTCCATGTCGCACACATGTCCGCTGGACATTGAAACTGTTAATTACAATTGGCTTTACAACAAATATTAATGTTGTCCTGACACCTCTCTCAGGGGTGGAAGGTTTCAAATGTCACACCAAATTACATAGAAATGCACAGCTGTTGTTGCTAAAGACATGGACATCTATGGGCCTTACCTACATCCCTACTGCAAATCCCACGCTTGTTTCCCTACTGTCTTACCCTCTTTGTGACCCCTTTTTCACCACTTTCCTGTCACCCCTTTTTCTTTTCTTTCAAAGAAAATAGCACGGGTGTGCGCATGTGTTAGCGGAGCTCACCGCCAGTGCGCATGCGTGAGCTCCGCGCAAACGAGCCCAGACCTGGTTTTAAGTGCTTAAAAGTGCCTTTATGGAACTTTGATTGACAGGTCCTGTACTCATTTCGAAAGAAAAATAAATTCCCACTGTCAGTCTCAAACCCAGGACCTTGGTAACACTAGTCTGTATGACCTACCACTAAGCCATGACTCTCATACAAGAGCATAGTGCTAAAATAAATATAACATGTAATAGTAGGAATGAATATAGAGGCAATATAGGATGTGTACTACCCAAAGCATGTCAGGTGGATTTTTAATGTCAGAATTAATGGATTCCCATACTAGTTTAGTGTTAACAGAAACAGCCCTGCTAATTGTTAGCTTGTACTTAATAATGTAAGCTAATGTACATATATGAAAGTATGTATAGGTACACACACACACACACACACATATATATATATATATATATATATATATATATATATATATGTATATTAATACATATGAAATATAGTTGTAGGTGTCAGTATTCATACACACTCACTACAAGAAACAGTGAAGATAAATGCAGCAACCAGAATCTACAACACAGCCTGACTCCTGTGAGACTTACTAACCCTTTTAACTGCTTAAAGGTGCCTTCAGCACTTTGATTGACAGGCCCTGTACTCAATTTGAAAGCAAAATAAAAGCATACTAGTAGGCCCTACCACACGACCATTGTAACACTAGTCTGTATGACCTACCACTAAGCCATGACTCTCATACAGGAATATAGTGCTAAAATAAGTATGACATGTAATAGTAGGAATGAAGATAAAGGCAATATAGGATGTGTACTACCCAAAGCATGTCAGGTAGACTCTTACTGTCCTAATTACTGGATTCCCATACTAGTTTAGTGTTAACAGAAACAGCCCTGCTAATTGTTAGCTTGTACTTAATAATGTAAGCTAATGTACATATATGAAAGTATGTATATGTACACACACACACACACACATATATATATATATATATATATATATATATATATATATATATATATTAATACATATGGAAATATAGTTGTAGGTGTCAGTATGCATACACACTCACTACAGGGAACAGGTGAGAGAAATGCAGCAACCTGAATTTACAACACAGCATGAATCATGAGAGACGTACTAACCTTCACACTCACAGAACACTGTCGACATACCGGCATGGTCCACGCCCTTACAATCTGAAAGGGCAATGCCTATCTCACAAACCCTTTTATAGCACTGTCCTGAAATCACAGTGAGACATACAATCAGTACACAACTGGCTGCATGCAATTAGCAAATGCTGCCTTACAATTGGTGCAGAGGCCATCACATGGACCTATACAGATACCTACAAAAGCATCCAGTACTGACACTCCACACATGCAATACATTCATTGCACCAAACCGATGGAGAGAGAGAGAGAGAGAGAGAGAGAGAGAGAGAGAAAAAGAAAGAAATAAAGAAATAAAGGCAGTGATAAAAAAAAAAACTGCTTCATCACAGCAACAAAACCAGCAGCAGCAGCAGCAAACAGCAATTAGCACCAGTGACACAGCAACAGCTGACACAAACACAGGTAATGCAAAGTAGCAGGTTAATACTGTGTTTACTGTGAAACCTCCAAATGTATCATAATTCACTATCTATAGGTATGTCCATGAGATAGGTTGTGTGTACATAGTCCTGATATATATACATATGTAATATTGCTGTACATGTCTTCCATACTTAAAACTTGCATAGCTTAGAACACAAGGTCAGTTATGCATATGATGCAGTAGTTCCCAGGGTCAGTAGAGGTTCCTCCTCATTGGTGTGGGACCACTGTGTATGTATGGCACTGTTCAGGTACATATCCTGTAGTATGGCCAGGGTTTAATATCAGTCTGTAATGTGGTGCTATGTCATCTAGGGGTGAACGTATCACACATCCAGGGATACCATTTTGTAACAGTGATGCTGTGTGTTCTGCAATGTTGAGGGTGGCCCTCTCCTGGACATGTGAGATGATAGGGAGGTTACATTCATCTGTGATAACTAATTCCACTTGTGTAGGAGAATGGGGGGGGGGGATACCTGCACCTAAACTGTTTGCAACAGTGTTGCCAATATCTGTGCATTTGGTGAATGTGAAGCATCTTACCACTGCTGACCACAGATGCCTTCCTTCATGTGAATCTGCTCTGTGCTGCAGTAGCCTCCTGCTATTGTTATACAATGTGCCTGTATCTGTAGTCCACTGGACAGGATAAATAAGTGGTGTGCATACGGTCTGGGTTAGATATGTGTGTGCACATTACATGCAGTATGTGGGATGTCTGTGGTAAGCTTTTGCAAAGGGGCCAGCAGTGTGGGTTGTGGCTTCCACTGGCCCAGTGGGCTGCATGGATAGCATCACAGTCCTAACTAGTGAATAACTGTGTAATTACATGCATACATAGCAAGGTAGTGTACTGTGCTTGTGGTGTTGTTGGGATATGTATATCCAGGCTGAGTAATGTGTGTCCACATCACAGTGTTGGATGGCAACACACATACAGTATGTTGGGATGAACACCCAGAGTGTTTCAGAAGTGTTGCCTGTGCAGAAATATCTGGCCATTACCTGTGCATCCCCCACAACACACACACATGCAACATATGGCAGAAGTAGTATAGCAGTACACATAGGTTCATAGGTTCATACTAGGCTATCTGCCCTAGGGCATTGATAAGCCTAGCCAGAATGTGTTTGTCTTTTGCCCCCCAATTAAAATCTATTTTGCTATGCCCTTTTCCGAGGTTAGTATACTGTGCCTCTGTCTAACAGTGACATAGAAGTGATACCCAGGGTACAACTATGATCTCCCATCCACTCATCCAGATTCCTATGGAAGAGAGTCAATGAGGGACCCTACCTAACCTGTACTGTGGGTTCATTACAAGGTGAAGGGAGCCTCTGGGTTATGAATCTGTCCCTCCAGCATGTCCTATTTATGTCAGTGCTAAGGTTCAGGTCTCTTGAGCATGTGGCTGTATGGGATTTTGATTCCCTGAGGTGCAGCATGTCCATTACTTCTGGGTTGGACATGGCTGTATACGTCAGGCACAGATTGCCTCTGAACAGGCAGTATGCCACTGAGTCCAGCTGGATTTTCTTTAACCGGGCAGTATATGTCATCTGTTTGAGCCCTTTGATCCTCTTGATGAGGTACTGTTGGGGTTTTTCCAGTTGCTGTAGGTGTCTGGTTAGGTACATCCCAAAAGGGGCATTGTACTCAATTATAGGCCTGATGATGGATGAGTAAAGAGGCACAATGACCTCCCTTGATGTACATGTGAAACCCTCCATGATTAGCTGGGCTATATAACATGTTTTTCAATCCACTTTGGCCACGTGGTTGTCAAATGACAGATTGCTATCAAGTTTGTTCCCCAGGTCCCCAATTACTTTTTCTGTACTGAATGGCTTAACACCTATGTGGTACTTTGCCACCAATGTGGAGGTGTGGGTATCTTTGATGAATATTGATACTCCCCCTCCTTTTGTTGTTTGGTCCAAGTGTTAGGGCCGACAAGAATGGTAACAGGTATAACCTGGTAGTGCCGGTGTGCTCTTGGGAAACCTGAACCAGGTTTCTGTTACTGCACAGATATCGATGTCCATAATGCTGAGTAGAGTTTTGAGTGCGTGTATCTTGAGGTTTAGACTTCTGGCATTGAGTAGCATTACTCTTAGTTACTCATCCTTTGTGATACCTATGGATGTGGTTTTGCCTTATGAGCCTTGCCTAATAAAGGCGCTATGGGTGTAGCAAGATCCTTTGCCAAAATCCAAAAGCCCAGGGGTGACAGGTGCAAGCTGTCCCTAGCAAAGCATCGTGGCTTGTACAGCATATCATCCCAAGCTGACAGGCATTGGATCACCTTTGAATGACACCAGTACTTCAGTCAATTGTTGAAAGTGATCATCTTGCCTTGATATTGTGGCATCATTATTGGTGAGGGTAAGATGCTACTGAAGGTCAGGGTCATACTGTCTTGGGCTACATGCTCAGAGAGCTCCTTTCTGTCTCTTTTCATGTAGTCCAGGGAGGTATGTGTCAGGTCATTCACACCAGCATGGACAATGACTGAGTCATATTTGTACTTGCCTTTGAGTGACTTGAGTGCTTGTGTTATGTGGCGGGTCATAGTGCTCGACAGGCTGCTCACTGTGACCCTCTCCTCGTTCAGCCTGGTGAACGTGACGTCACTGTGCCTGATGATGGAGTCACCTATTACAAGTGTATGAGGTGTGTTGTTTACTGTTAAGGGCTGTGAGTGTTCAGCACATTGGCTTTGTGAGATATGTGTTGCACGTGTTTTGTTTTGGGGTAGCGGTTGCATGGGTGTCTGCTTTGGAGGTCTCTGCTGCTTAGGCAGATCTTTATTTTGAGCCTCCGAGTATGTTTATGTGTGATTATGTGTTTGTTTTGCTGTCGTGGTAGGTCTATGTGAGACTGGAATTGTAGTGAGTGTGGTTTCCTTCTCCCCCTGACTGGTTATGGCAGTATTGAGTAGAGAGAGCCTAGCCTCCAGTTTGGTATACTGTTGCATCGCTCACATGTGTTTGAATTAGTTGTTAGGAGGAGGGGGTTGTCTGTATACATGAGGCTGTTATAATATTGCCTCTGGATTACCACACTCACCAGCTGGACTGGAGAGGAGATTAACAACTGATCTTTGGACATGCTAGAATACTATTGTGAATTCCGTAATAATTGAAAACAAGGTCCAGTGGGGAGTGGGGGTGTACTGATATTAATTTCTACTGCTGACTGATATAATAGCTTCAGTGAGCAAGTGCCAGGTAACTTAAGTGCAATGTGTTACAATTAACTAAATGCAAAAATGACAGGCAGTCACTTTCTTTCAAGTGTAACAAGGAAATAAGTACAGTAAGCAATGCAGATATCAGTAGTGATTCACAGAAGTGCTGAGAAGCTGTGTATTATGTGGAATTAGCATACCAGTGAAATAACAAGCTAACAGATAACAAGCATATAAACAAAGCTAGATTCAGGAGGCTTGGATGTAGTGTATGCTACAGCAAACAAGGTGTACCAATGTCAGTAAGATACAGTTCAAATATGCAGGCACTATAAACCTTAAACCAGAAGTTCCCAGCTATGAATGGCAGAGTACAGCCTATTCTCACACAAGAGTGCAGACCACAAACCTTGTTAATGTTAAATAACTGGCCTGAAGCCCAACTGCTTATACCAGAACTAATAAACCTGAACACTGGGCTCTCAATCAGCAGTTCCCAACCTAGAAGGATGAAAGCTACCTGTCCTGCCACCACAGTGCTTGTCACAAACCTTCCTAATGTAAAACAACTGATCTGAAGGCCAAGTGCTTAATCCAAAAGATTTAGAATGATAGCTACACTTTAATCAAGTTACAACCAAGCAGTAATAACTACAATTTAATACTTCATGTATAGAATGTGTACCATATATTGCTGACATACTCTGCTGATATCCTGTTTGTGTACTTTTCCAGGGAGACATGGCTCTAAAAAGGAACCCTGTCTACAGTGCTGCAGAGGATGAGGTTATCCACCAGAGCCTGGTGCGTGACTATGACATCCTGTTTTCACGCACCACCCAGAATCAGCAGGAGAGGTCTGCACTGTGGCAAAACCTTGTCAGCAGGATAAATGATGTTGGCATGCATGATAGGACATATGAGCAGGTGAGACATCACTGCAGTGATTTGATTAGAAATGTCCACCAGCAGGCTGAAGATATCCGCAGGCAACAGGTTGCCACAGGTGGGGGGGTGGCCACACATCCCCCCCCCCCTCACCAAACAGGAGGGGCTACTGCTAAGTGTCATGGATCCAGCCCCAGAACAACAACAGCATCAGACTTGCATCATGATGGAGGTTGGATCCACACAGCAGCAAGACACTGAGCGTGCAGGTAAGATGCCATATGTACATATGACTGTTCTGTACACTGTTACTTCATGCATGCATAAGGTGTGCACGTGGTATGTATCTGTCATCATGACATGTAATTGTGCATGTGTGATACTGGCATTATGAGCAGCTGATGTGTATAAGGGAAGTGGTGTACTACTGTACTGTATCATATGCAAAAACAATGGCACACTTGTGCCCACTGACATTACTTTCTTCATATTTCCAGGTCCCTCCCATCTAGCAATGAGTCAGGCCATACATGCTGGTGAGTGTGTTTATCATTACCTGAAAACTATTTATAATACTAGTAAGAGTAGTGTAACTCAGTAGTATACATGCTGGTGAGTGTGTTTAATAATACCTGCAATACTCAAGTTGATACTAGTAAGAGTAGTGTAACTCAGTACTGATGTGTGTGTGTACTGTGGGGTGTGCATGTGTGCAAATGTGCCTGTGCCCATGTGTGCATGTGTGTGTGTGTCCATGAGTGCATGTGTCCATTTCTGAATGTGTGCATTTGTATTGAAGTGCATCACCGTAAAATATGTTTTGAGACTGTAATCTGTGTTTCCTGTTTTCCTCCTGTAGGTTCTGGTGCTGCTCTGGTGACCTGCAGCAGGAAACCTGAATCTTGTGCCCCAGGTACTGATGATGATGAGATGTCTATAATGGTGCAGGAAGGTGTGTCTGGGTCCACCATTGGTCAGCCAATTGACAGTACACAGCTGTCAACCCCTTCAATGCGCACAGTCATCCTGCCGTTACATCCTTTGTCACCATTGTCCCTAGGTGATGGACAGTATGCATTGGGCATAGATCAGGGTGATGTGGTACCTGTGGTACATGCATCCCCACAAAGCAGCCATGAGCAGGGTCCTCCAATGGTACCACGCAGACAGTCGCCCATGGGTTCTTGTGGGGGCATCTGTGGCCGTACTGCCTCTGGCCGACGTGCCCAAGGAGGTATGTCAACCTCCAATATGTTTCGGACTGTTATGCAAGGCACAGGCACATATGGAAAGGTACACCAGACAGGGTGTGAGGGAGCTGAGAGCATGTCGCACAGCCATGACAGACGGCATGCGTGACATTGCGAATGCTATTCGTAAATTCACAGATGTCATTGACAGACGTTGTGGGGACATACAACAGCTGCTCCACAACCAGATGTCCATGGGCCAGGGCGATGGTGTGCATTTGCGGCGTCGATGTGGCTGTATGCCAGCAACAGCACCAGCTGGCAGTCGCCGCGGATGACAACAGGCACACTCTCGCACCTCAAGTGCCAGCAGCAGCCCCAGCAATGCTGGGTCAGTGCTGTCATCAGGGCGCCCCAGGAGACCACGTGCACATGGCTCTGGACGGTCCCAACAGGGAACTGTGTCCAGTCAACACACACCCACTTCCGATGACAGTACCCAGTCTGGGTTAGTACCAGATATGGTCCATAGCACCCCTGCCAGGCACAGGTACCATGTCCGTGCCCACAGGCACTGATCTGGATGACCTGACAGGTGCAGTCTGTGGCTGTCCACAAAACCCTGTACATGGCAGCCATTATGTGGGACTGTGTGCATGCTTACACACATGCAGAAATTTAACACTTAGGGCAAACACATACACACACACACACACACACACTGCACCAACACTGGTCCACCCTGTACTGCTGCCCCTCACAAACACACATACACACACATGTCAATTGGTGGTACCAGTGGCTGGCTTGGGCATACCTAACCCACACCCTGTGCATATGATGACACTGTGCCACCTCCTGCATACTACATCAGTGCAGGAAAAGGTAAACACGTTGCTGATGCACAGGGTGACTACATAGATGTGTATAAGTAGTAACATGTTGGTAAATGTTCACTGTTCCACTATGATTGTGTGTTTATCCCAGCATTCCTGCTGCAGTAACTGTATGAATGTCCTGAATTGTTATCTGCACCCATACTACTTACCAAAGTGTACCAGCTGCACACCATCACATGCTACCATTGACTATGGGAATGTGCATCATGTGCTGTATTGTAGATTCAGCTATATGTATCTGTTCTGTCACACATGCATTTACACACACCCTGCTACCCCCACACATGCACTCACTCACCTGCCATTTCCATTATTTATTACCCTACATGAGTAGCTGTCAACACATGACAGGTACACATTTGAAAAGTTCACTATTTGGATTACTACCAATTTCCTCTTCTCTATCTGTACTCACAGGGTGCAGGCAACCTCATCAGTTCAAAGGTGTAATGTGCATCAGGTACTGTGGTTCCCTGATCGCCACATCCAACATGTTTGCCATACAGAAATCCACACACAGAAACATCCCACATCCACACACTTGCCACATTCAGGTTTCAAAACACTATCTAGGTATGTTCTGGTACATGTGCGTGTTACAGTAGCATGTAGCACTATACTGAGTACTGGCAGTTGTCTGTATAGGGTGCTGTCAACATCACTGTTTGTTAAGGGAAATGTGCACCCTGCAGTGTGTAGCCCCATTTGGCAAAAGCCACATCCCACCACCAGCATTGTGCACAGACACTAACCCCACTCACACTAAAACACATACTTTCCATTTGCAAGATTCAAACCCCTACCTAACTATGTTGTGACTCTAGAGACAGACACATTAGCAGAGTGCGCTACTTGCATTAGTGGGAGACATACTTTCTAATGCTGTACTTAGAGGGTGCTGACATCATCTGTGTTTAGGAAGAGGGATGTGCACCCTGTAGTGTGTTCTCCCAGTTGGCAAAAGGCACTTTTCCCTCACAGCATTACACACACACACACACAAACCCCACTCACACACATTCCCTTTGCAGGATTCAAACCCCTACCTAACTATGTTATGACACTACAGACAGATATATTAGCAGAGCGCGCTATACAAATTACTGGGGAGCTTTACTTCAGGTAATATAGTTATAGAGTGCTGACATCATCAGTGTTTCAAAAGGGGAATCTGCATCCTGTAGTGTACTTTCACAGTTGCTAATAGGGGCATTTCCCGCACACACACATAGATGTGTTTGAGGTTTGCATATGTGGTGGATCTAGTACTCCAGTGTGATTAGTATATGGTTCAATTGCAACAATGAGGGATATACTTCAAGTGGTGAGCATTTTGTACTCATGTTTGTGATGATCAGGTCTAGTATATTTTCCCCTCTTGTGGGAATGTTGACTACTTGTTCCATAGCTAAAGAGTTTCTGAACTATGGGAACCCTAGAACTTGGGTATTGTGGCTTGAGTAATGTTCACAGTCTATGTTTGGGTAGTTGAAGACACCCAGTATGATGGTGTTTGCAGAGAAATCTATACTCTCCTGTGTCTTCATGAAGGCTGTGTGGGATTCCTGAGTTTGAGAGGGTGATGTAAGAGCTCCTCTGTGTCTCTTTTCATGTGGTCCAGGGAGTTACGTCTCAGGTTGTTCACACCAGCATGGACAATGACTGCCTCATACTTGTACTTGCTGTGGAGTGACCTGAGTGCTTGTGTTATGTGGCTCATTCTATCACCCGACAGGTAGCTAAATGTGACCCTCACCTTGCTCAGTCTAGAGAGTGGGACGTCAGTGTGTCTGACTATGGCATCACCTATTATAGGTGTGTCACGCATTGTGTTTGGCCTTATGGGCTGTGCCTGTTAAGAACACTGACTTTGTGAGGTCTGTGTTGCTTGTGATATGTGTTCATGTGGGATGCAGCGTGTCTGGCCATGTCATTTCTGTCCGTGGTCTGGTAAGTATCACCTTTGGTGACATAGGTATTCATATGTCAGCTGGTGAGCATTTGCAGTGTTACCTACTGAAAGTGGTACAGCTTGTTTGTTGTACAATGGACTACATGCAGCCCTGATTACAGTAGCTATGTTTGCATGCATGTTTCCTTGAAGTTACCCTGGAATACCGAACCGACCTGCCATGCAGAGTTACACAGCTTCTGTGGACCCCTAATGACATCTGCATAGCTTACTATATGTATGTTCATGTCTCACTTGACAGAATGTCACTGTTTCTCCTGTTCACATGTACGTTGCCTGTGACACTTTGCATATGACCTACTTGGCATCTGTCCACGTGAGCAGTCATATATGCCACTGCAGGACTCTAAACCTGATGATGCACACACTCGAAACATTTCTCAGCATGGAGAACATCGCTATCTGTGCAGTAACAGATACCGGATTCAGGGCGACCAACAGCACCCCAGCACTACCAAGTTATACCTCATACCATGCTTTTCAGGCCCAAAACTTGCACAAAACCACAAAGGAGGGGGTGTATTGATATTCATCCAAGATACCCACACCTCCAGGTTGGTGGCAAAGCATCAAACATCAGAGACTATCCATATGCAAGTAACAATGGGTAAAACTTCCTTCCAGGTTATAGCCTGCTACAGACCATCCTCCCAAACACAAGAACCACACTTGGCCTTCCTGAAAACAGTTGGAAATATGTAGGTCTGTCCATACACCATTATATTGGGTGGGTTAAACTACCCAAACATAGACTGGGAGCATGACTGTAGCTCCAACACCCTAGCCCAAAGATTACTAGAATTTATATACTAAAATGCTATGGAACAACTTTTTACCACTCATACAAGAGGGGAAAACATACTGAACCTGATCATCACCAACATGGGGACTCTATGCTCCAGACCAGAAGTGTATCCCTCACTGGTAAGATCAGACCATAAACTAATCTCACTGGATATTCACATCCCAAGGCCACCCCCTGCACAGAAGAATACAGTCAACAACTCATGTAAAGCAAGTTCACACTCCTCATAAATGATGTGGAAACCTTCAAAGCCCCCAGGCCTGTTGAAAATATGGACCAGACTGCAGATACCTGTATAAAGGCATTCTATGGACACCTTCAGGAATGCATGGATCATGCAATCCCAAATAAAAGCAAGACCCAATCCTCCAAAGGCAGACGTCCTGTGTGGTGGACACCAGCCATAAACAAACTATACAATAGAAGGATGAAGCTACTAAATGATACAACAAACTCCCAAAATGTGAAGGCATCACTGATGAGTATTAGAAGAAAACTACAGGCACTCATAAGATTGTCTAAGGCCATCTTTGAGAGAAAATTCCACAAGACACTAAGGATAATCACAAGGCTTCCTTTAGTTATGTTAGGAACCTGGGTGGTAATTCCCAGATATGCTCAGAGGTAGTCCAAAATGTCAAAAGAAATACCAAACACACAGACATTGCCAACATCCTAGTGGACAGGTTCACTGTTAACTTCTCCCCCCCTCCACACCAAAAGGGCAAATATTTCTCCCAGCAGAGTGCTGCCCCCCCTGACATCTCGGATGCTTAGGTAAGAGCTGCCCTCTCCAAAGTAATAAACACTGCATCAATGGGACCAGACAGTGTCCCAGGCTGTGTCCTACATGAACTCCAAGAAGAGCTACACCCAGACATAACACTACTGTTCAATCCCAGTCTTACTACACGATATGTGGCCAAAGAGTGGCGTACAGCAATAGTGGTCCCTCTACATTTAGGTGGTGCCTTAACGGATCCTGGACACTATCACCCCATAACTCTGAATAGTTTGGTCTGCAAAGCTTTGGCAAGGATCATCCTGAACCTCATAAATATAGATATTGGGGACCTACAGACACTGCATCATACACAGTTTGGCTTTGTTAATGGCAGATCTTGCCTCTCAAACCTGTTTGATTTCTTTGAAACAGTCACCAAGGCCATTGTCAAGGGGAAGGTGGTCTACACAGCCTACCTGGACCTTGCAAAAGCCTTTGATACAATACCCCACCTGGGCATTCTAGGGAAGCTCACCAGTGTACATATCAACCCCTATGTCACTACATATATTGTGCAGTGGCTCAAGGGCAGAACACACATGGTTAGAATTGCTGGAGCCATGTCAGCCTCAAAACCAGTTACAAGTGGTGTTCCACAAGGCTCAGCCCTGGGATCTGTCTTGTTCAGTATATATTTATCAGAGGTACAGGCCAACATGGTAGGACTGTGGCTGAGCAAGTTGCAGATGACTGCAAACTGGACACCATAATCAACTCTCCAGCCAACACAAGCATCCTCCAAAAGGGCCTCTTAGAAACAGACGACTTGTGCCAGAGCCATGGCCTCAAGCTGAATGCCAAACAGTGTATAGTCATCCCCTTTGGCAAAAACAAAGTGACCACAAAGTACCACATAGGTGTTAGTCCATTATGTACAGAAGAAGGAATTATGGACCTTGGGGTACACAAGTTGATAGCATTCTCTCATTTGACAACCACATGGCCAAAGTGGTTAGGAAAACATCTTATATAAGCCACCTCATCATGAAGGATTCACATGTAGATCAGGGGAGGACATTGTGCCTCTTTACTCATCCCTCATCATGCCCATAATTGACTACAATGCCCCTGTTGGCATGCACCTTACCAGACACCTGCAGCAACTGGAAAGACCCCAAAAGTACCTCAACAAGAGGATCAAAGGGCTCAAACAGATGCCACATACTGACTGGTTAAAGAAACAGCAGCTGTACTCAGTGGCATACTGCCTCTTCATTGGCAATCTGTGCCTGACATATAAAGCCATGTCAAACCCTGACTTAATGGCCATGCTGCACCTCAGAATATCCAAATCCCATCAAGCTATACACTGGAAAGACTTGAACCTCAGGAGTGATATACATAGGACATGCTGGAGGGACACATTCATAACTCAGAGGCTCCCTTCACTCTGGAATATTATCCCAATACAGGTTAGGCAGAGTCACTCATTGACTGTCTTCAAGAGGAATATTAATGACTGGATGGGACATTGTAGGTTTACCCTGGGTATCACTCATGTGTCACTGTTAGACAGAGGCACAGTATACTAACCTTGGAAAAGGGCATAGCAAGATAGATTTACAATGCATGGTGAAAGCCACACATATTCTGGCTAGGTTTATAAATGCCCTAGGGCAGATAGCCTAGTATGAACCTATGAACCTATGTATCTTGTTCACCATTGGCCCTATGTGCTGTTAATCACCAATGCAATCTCAATACTATGGTAGCATGTGCAAAGGTCAGTTGTCAGTCACCTGTGTGGTACAGTTGTGGAATATGTGAGTCATGTAGTAATGTCACAGCTGCCACATGTACACGGTCAACCCTATCCCCTACCCATGGATGTACAACACATGTATGAGATGGAAACACATAGCCAAACTGTGGACTAAGCACTCTGAACCCAGTACTGGCATAACCTGCCAGGTGTCATGAAATACTACAGTGACTACAATACCAGTCTGATGTAGACCTACACTGACAGCAATACAAGCACGGGAACACACCGGGCCATTCATGGAGCCTAAGAATGGCATCCTGCCTGAGTGGCAGACACCTCTGCAGCTGGCACACAGGCATACGTTAGGCCTGAACACAGCACGCATAACACATAGCACACAAATCCTGTGTGCCAAACAAGCACAGTCTGTACAGCTATACAACACTCCTGCTGCAGTTGTGTTAGGTACTTTTATTGTCCAGTACAGTGAGGTCCTGCTCACCAGGCTGGACAAGGTGAAGGCACAGTGATATGCTCATGGGGCACTATGGTCCACCACATAACACAAGCATACAGGTCAGTCAGATGCATGGACACATATGACTCAGTCATTGTCCATGCCACTACAGCTGACGTGTGATGTCCCTCACTGGAATACATGATAGTGAACATGGAAGGGCTCACTGAGCAAGTGGCACAGGCTGGTAGAACCCTGACCTTGGTTGGCATCATACCCTCACCAGGAATGATGACATATTACTGAATGGTAATGAATTCCTGTAGCTACAACACCCTAGCTGAAAGGTTCTTAGCATGCAGTCACTGCATTGCTATGGAACAACTTCTTACCACTCCCACAACAGGTGAAAACATGCAGCACCTGTTCATCAACAACATGTAGACTATATGCCCCAGACCAGGTGTGTATCCCTCACTGCTAGGTTGATAGCATCTACATCTCACACTGTATATACACATCCCACATGCAGCACCTGCACAGAAGACCACAGTCATAATGTTACCCAGTGCAAATACCATGTATTCACATGTGGCAGGCATCACACATGGTAACTATTGAAGGTCACAGGTACATATGTGTATTTGGCACACACGTACATCATGTGTGCATTGCCATAACTGGTTTAATCGATGTCATGCATTATTGTGAGAAACAACCCACACACATGGGCATTCTGTGTGAGCAAAACACACGTGACATGTCTGGAATCAAATGCCATAAATAATTGTGCTATTGTTTAGAAAGGGGTATGTGCATCCTGTAGTGTGTTTTCCCAGTTGCCAAAAGGGATGTTCCTTTCATACACACTTACACTAACTCCCCTTCACACACACACTTGCCCCTTGCTGGATTCAAACCCCTACCTAACTATGTTATGACACTAGAGACGGACGCATTAGCAGAGCATGCTATTCAGATTACTGGGAGATTTCATTTCTCCTGATATACTTATAGGGTGCTGACATCATCAGTGTTTAGAAAGGGGAATGGGCATCCTCTGGTGTGTTTTCCCAGTTGCCAAAAGGGATGCTCCTTTCACACACACTAACCCCCCTTCACACACTTGCCACTTACTAGATTCAAACCCCGACCTAACTATGTTATGACACTACAGATGGATGCATTAGCAGAGCGAGCTATTCAGATTACTGGGAGATTTCCTTTCTCCTGATATACTTATAGGGTGCTAACATCATCAGTGTTTAGAAAGGGGAATGAGCATCCTGTGGTGTGTTTTCCCAGTTGCTAAAAGGAACATTTCCCTCACACAGACTTGCACACAGACCAACCACAATCACCCACACACACACACACTCTGGATAAGCTGTCATTCCCTAGGGCAAACAGCCTAGTGTTGACCTCTACACCCATATGTTTAACTGTCAGATGCACATTATTTGGTGCTGATAGCAGTGTTTGCAGGTCTTTATTGCCATAACATTTCCTGTTTGTATGAACAACTTGTGTATCTGTGGAAGATGTTTGCATATGGGGGAAATCCACTATATCATGTATGTCTCTGTAGTCATTTAAGTGTGAGCACTGGTCAGATTGCTATAATGTTGTTGGTTCCTGGAATAACACGTACATATACCAGATATATGTGGCAAAATGCTAAACTGATATTTGGACTAAGTGTGTGAGCATGCCCAGTTCAGCCTTCCCATGGCATGTTGTGTGAGAGATGTCTCATTTATCAAAGTGTGTGAGCATGCCCAGTGTGAGCTTTCCATATGTTGAACTCTGCAGCCCATCACATTTGTGGATGAGTGTGAACTTCAACAAATACCTCCTGTTTGTGGTTGTGTGTTGTGTGTCATGTTGTCTAGTTACTGTCCAAATGCTTTTTCTGTGAACACAACAGGGATTATACTGTGCCTGCAGGGTTTGCATGGGATACTTTGCATACAGTTGTCAACACCCGTTCATACTGACCTAACACTGTAGTACTGTATAGTGTACTGGTTCAGTACTTTCACTGTTGTGGACAGTATCCTGGGCTTTAGTCCTATCACTGCTTTACATTTCCATAGTGAGCACAACAGCCTGGTTAGGGTCCAGTTGTGCACATCTGACCATGTTGCATTATGTTCAGATATTAACTACTTACAACAGCCTCATCCAACATCAGGCTTTACACATCAGGCACAGCTTGCCTCTGCATGGCCAGCATGGCAGTGTGTGGAGTTGTAGTCTGTTTAATCAGGCAACACATGACATCTGTTCAAGCTCTTTGATACTCCTGGTCAGGTACTGTTGTGGACTTTACAGTTGATGGAGGTGTCTGCTGAGGTACACCCCACAGGGGCTGTTGTAGTCAATTGTAACACTGATGAAGGATAACTGCAGACCCACAATAACCTCCCCTTATCTAGATCTCATAATCTGCATAATTAGGTTGGTATATGGATTGTTTCTGTTAACACTACAGCCACATGTTTGTCAAATGCAGCATATCTATCACCTTGTGTCCCCAGGTCTCTCATTACATGATAACTATGTAATGGGTTAACACCTATGTGGTAATTGTTGGTCATTTACTGTATATCCACAGGGGTTGACTATACAGTTTCCTCCATTTAACTTGCTGACATAGCTATGGCACCAGTTGTCTGTTTCTATGTGGCCCTTTTGTGGGATGCTTGTGTCAGCTGGAGTGTCAGACATGTTGGGCAGTTTGTAGTCCTCTGCAAACATGTTCAGGCACAGTCCTTCCATGTTGGCCTGTACCTATGGGACATATATACCAAACGAGGAAGGTCCCAGGACCAGGCTTTGTGGGATGCCTGTTATATCTGGTTTGTAGTCTGACATGGCTGCAGCATGTCTGACCATGTCAGTTCTGTCCTTGGTCTGATTTGCAACCCCTCTAGTGACATAGGGGTGTATATTTAAGCTGGTGAGTATATCTATATTGCACACGTAGGGTATTTTATGGAAGGCTTTGCAAGGTCCAGCTACGCTGTGTGGACCATATTGCCCTCATCAGTGACCTTAATGACTGTTTCAAATGAGTCAAACATGTTTAGGGGCAGGCTCTGCACTTAAGAAAGCCACACTGGGTATGGTCCGGTGTCAGTAGATCCCCAATATCTTTCTGTCTGGGGTACATGCTGATCATTTCCATAGCTGTGCAGACCAAGCTCAGGATTCTGTGGTGGTTATTTTTAGTACTCATTCAGGCAACACCTTTGTTGAGAACGACCACTGTTGTTGTACACTGCTCTTTGGGTACATATCCTGTGGTAAGGCTGACATAATGTCAGGGAAGCAGCAGTCTGCTGTGAAAGATATTTTGCATTATGGGGGGGGGGGGTTTGCACTGCACCTGTCAGGTTGTATGTTGGCAATACGTCTGTGTGTTTGGTATGTTGTTTGTAATATTTGTGTGATCCAGAGCATATCTGTGAATTCCCAAAATGCTTCCTACCATCAGTTGCAGCAGCCTTGGGATTTTCGTTAGTGTCCTGTACAATTTGTATCATCATAGATTCATAGGTTCATACTAGGCTATCCACCCTAGGGCATTTGTAAGCCTAGCCAGAGTATGTGTGGCTTTTGCCACCCCTTGGTATGTGAATAGTATGGCCATTAATGATTCCCTTAGCTGTGCCTCTGTCTGGACATGACACAGTAAAGACCCCCAGTGTACATCTACAATTATCTATCCATTTTGAAAGATTCCTGTTGAAGAGTGTCAGTGAGGGGCTCTGCCTAACATGTAGTGGGATTCTGTTCCAGGGTGTGGAGAGCCTCTGGTTTATGTATCTGTCCCTCCAGCACATCCTATTTCATTATGTGTTGAGGTTGACATCTGTCACTCACACAGCTCCGATGGCTTTTAGTTTTCTGGGGTGGAGCATGTACATCACTTCTGTGTTGGACATGGACTTCTACAACAGACATACAATGCCTCTGTGTAGGCAGTATGTGACTGCATTCAGCTGTGGTGTCTACAGCCAGGCAGCATATGACATATATTTGAGACCCTTTATACCTGTTGGTGAGGTACCTTTGAGGTTTTTCTAACTGCTGCAGGTGCCAGGTAATGTACATCCCAAATGAGGCATTGTACTAGATTATGGGTCTGATAAGAGAACAGTATAGGGGCACAATGACCTCTGTTGACGTAGATGTGAATCCTTTCATGATACGGTGTCCACTATAGACAGTCTTCCTAGCCAAATGGGCAATGTGACTGTCACATAACAGGTTACTGTCCACTTGTGTCACTAGGTCCCTGATTACTCCTTCTATACATAATGGTTTACCACCTATGTGGTAATTTGTGGGTACCTCGTTCTGTATTTGGTGGTACATTCATACTGTCCACTGTCTTCAGGACAGCTGGGTGGGGTTCCTGTGTGTGAGACTGTGGTCTGTAGCATGCTACAGACTGTACAGCAGTCTTGCCTACGGTTATTTGCACATGGGTGGACTCCAATGACTTAAGCATTGTCAGTTAACTGGACGTATGTATTTCTGTGCTGGATATGGATACTCACCCTCCTTTTATGTTTTGTTCCAGGTTTTGGGGCCATAACACATGACATGTGGTATTACCTGGTAGTGCTGGTGTGCTGTCAGGAGGCTTGCAGCAGGTTTCTATCACTGCACAGACATCAATGTTCTCCATACTGGGGAGGGCCTCAGGAGCATGCATATTGAGGTTTACACATCTGGCATTGATCAGCATTACCCTTCTGTTTCTTTCCAGTTATGTTTTCTAGAGTGGTGGGTTAGTCTTTTCGGCCTTGCCTACAGAAGGCTCTATGGAGGTTGCAAAAGCCTTAGGCAATATATAGACACCCATGGGTAACAGGTGCAAGCCGTACCTGGGACAGCAGCATGGCTTGTCAAGCATGACATCCCAAGCAGACAGACATTGGATCCCCTTGGAATGACACCAGTAATTGTGCCACTTGTTAAAGCTGATCATTCTTTGTTTGTACTGTGGCATCATTCATGGTGAGGGTAGGATGTTGCAAATGGTCAGTGTCATACCAGCCTGAAATACGTAATTGGATAGGACAGCTCATCTATGTCTCTTTTCATGTAGCTCTGTTCATGGAATGCCTGTATAACATTTTCTGAATTGTGTCCCATATTCTAAACTTGCACAGGGCCTTTCATGGATTCCACATCGGTTTGTAGGGGTTCAAGCTATGCTTTACACATGTGTTTCACTGTGGTATTCTGGCCAGGGACTGGGGTCGGGATGTGTAATTACAGTGTGATTACTGTATGGTCTGGTCTTACCAGTGAGGGATACACTTCTCATCTTGCCATCCAGTACACATATTGCTGATTATCACATCCAGTATGCTTACCCCTCTTGTGGAAATGTTACATTTTTCATGTACATTTTGTCGTATGGATTCTGGGAACTTTGCTCAAACTGTGTCGGTGCTAGTATAATACAAGGAGTATAGTGACAAACTTGTCAAAAGCCGACTTCACACTTATTCAGACTGAGATGGTATTATTTAAGCCCACTGTGCCAGTGGAAACCACAACACACAATGCTGACTCCTTCACAAATGCTTTCTACAGACATCTCCAAGAAAGCATGGACCATGCAATCCCAAATAAAACCAAGACACTCTCCAACAAGGGAAAGTGGCCTGTGTCTTGTACCCCAGCCATAAACAAAATGTATAACAAAAGAAGGAAACTAATGCAAGACAGAGCTAAATCACCTAAAGGGGAAGCAGCTGTGATCAGCACTATTAAAAAGCTACATTCTCTCTGAAAAACATCCAAGGCCAACTTTGAGAAAAACTGCCAAAGACAATAAAGATAACCACAATGCCTTCTTCAGTTATGTCAGAAACCTGGGTGGGAACCCCTAGATATGCTCAGAGTTGGTACACAATGACAAAATTTTCACTGAACCCACAGATATTGTCAACATTCTGGCAAACAGGTTCAGTGCAATTTTCTACCCTCCTTCACCCTCAAAAGAAGATAGTTATCACAGCTGAATGTAACCTCACTGTCATCTCAGATGTTCAGGTGAGAGCCACCCTCAGCAAAGAAAAGAACACAGCATCAATGGGACCTGATGGTATCCCCAGTTGCATGCTACGTGAACTCCAAGAGGAGATAGACCCATATATAACAATGCGATTTAACCTTAGCCTTGCTACAGGATATGTACCTGAACACTGGCGTACAGCAACAGTGGTCCCACTCCACAAAGGAGGTGCCTCCACAGACCCTGGGAACTACCAACCCATAAGCTTCACCAGCCTTGTCTGCAAAGCTATGGGAAGAATCATTATGGAGATCATTAATGGAGACATCGGTGACCTATAGACTCTTGATCCCACCCATTTCAGCTTTGTAAAGGGCAGATCCTGCCTTTTGAACCTAGTTGACTATTTTGAAACTGTCAGTAGGGCCATTGATGAGGGCTAAGCAGTCCACACAGACTACCTGCACTTGGCTAAGGACTTTGACACAATACCTCACTCAGGCATCATAGACAAGCTCAACAACTTAAATATAAATCCATATGTCACAAGATAGGTTGCAAACTGGCTAAAAAACAGAACCCATGAAGTCAACATTGCAGGTGCCTTGTCAGATTCAAAACCAGTCACAAGTGGTGTCCCACAAGGATCTGTCCTGGGACCCCTCTTATTTGGCATTTACTTTTCAGATGTGAAAGCAAACATAGGAGGGTTGTGGCTGACAAAGTTTGCAGATGACTGCAAACTAGGCACCATAGTGAATACATCAGCCAACACACACATCCTACAGAATGCCCTCACAAACACAGATAACTGGTGCCGGAATCATGGCCTGGTTTGTAGCATGCTAGAGACCACCCTCTCAAACTCAGGAAACCCACACAGCCTTCCTGAAGACACTGGAGAATATGAATGTCTCTCCAAACACCATTATATTGGGTGACTTCAACTACCCAAACATAGACTGGGAACATTACTCAAGCCCCAACACCCTAGCCCAAAGGTTCCTGGAGTTCATAAACACAAATGCTATGGAACAACTAGTCACCATTCCCACAAGAGGAGATAATATACTAGACCTGATCATCACAAACATGGGGACAAAATGCTCCACACCAGAAGTATATCCCTCATTGGTGAGATCAGACCATAAACTAATCTCACTGGAGATCCACATCCCGCCCCCAACCCCAGCAAAAAAGACCACAGTGAAGGACTTCTTTAAAGCAAACTTCACACTTCTTAAGACTGGAGTGGTATCCTTCAAGGCCCCCGAGCCAGTGGAAACCACAACCCACGCTGCTGAAACCCTTAAAGATGCCTTCTACGAGCACCTCCAGGAATGTATGGATCATGCAATCCCTAATTAAATCAAGACCCTTTCCACCAATGACAACCGCCCAGTCTGGTGGACCCCATCCATAAACAAACTCTACAACAAGAGGAGAAAGCTACTACATGACAGAGCAAAATCCCTAAAAGGGAAGGCATCTCTGATCAATACTAGCAAATAACTACGATCACTCATAACATCATCCAAGCCCAACTTTGACAGAAAATTCACTAAAGACACAAAAGACAATCATAAGGCCTTCTTTAGCTATGTCAGAAACCTGGGTGGAAACTCCCAGATATGCTCAGATGTAGTCCAAAATGATACAAAAATCACTGAACCCACAGACATTGCCAACATACTTGCAGACAGGTTCAGTGCAAATTTCTCCCCTCCCTCCCCCCCAAAAGGAGACCTATCTATCACACCAGAGTGTAGGCTCCCAAACATCTCAGATGCCCAGGTGAGAGCTGCTCTCTCTAAAGCAAAAAACACAGCATCAATGGGACCGGACGGTGTCCCCGGCTGTGTGCTACACAAACTCAATGAGGAACTAAACCCACACATAAGGCTGCTGTTTAATCTTAGCCTTACTACAGGATACGTACCCAAAGACTGGCGTACGGCAACTGTGATCCCACTCCGTGAAGGCGGTGCTTCTACAGACCCCGGAAATTACCGCCCCATAAGCTTGATGAGCCTTGTCTGCAAAGCTATGGAGAGGATCATAATGGAACTCATAAATAAAGACATTGGGGACCTATAGACACTGGATCCTACCCAATTTGGCTTTGTCAAGGGCAGATCCTGCCTCTTGAACTTGGTCGACTTTTTCTAAACAGTCACTTCGCCATTGATGAGGGTAAGGCAGTTCACACAGCCTACCTTGACCTAGCAAAAGTGTTCGACACAATACCCCACTCAGGCATCATAGAAAAGCTCAGCAGCTTACATGTAAACCCATATGTCACAAGATGGGATGCAAACTGGCTCAAGGACAGAACCCACAGGGTTAGAGTTGCTGGTGCCATGTCAGACTCTAAGCCGGTCACAAGCGGTGTCCCACAGGGCTCAGTCCTGGGCCCCCTCTTGTTCGACATTTATTTTTCTGAAGTGCAGGCAAACATAGGGGGATTGTGGCTGACAATATTTGCAGATGACTGCAAACTGGGTGCCATAATTGGCACTCCATCAGACACAGACATCCTCCAGAAAGGTCTCATAGAAATGGATAACTGATGCCAGAGCCATGGCCTTAAGCTAAATGCCACAAAATGTATAGTCATACCCTTTGAGAAAAACAAGGTAACCCCTAATTACCACATAGGTGGTAATCCATTAAACACGGAAGAAGTTATCAGGGACCTGGGGACCCAAGTTGACAGTGACCTCTCTTTTGACACTCACATTGCCAAAGTCATTAAGAAGACCTTCTACATTGCCCACCTGATCATGAAGGGATTCACATCCAGATCAGGAGGGTCATTGTACCCCTGTACTCTTCACTTATCAGACCAATGATTGAGTGCAACACCCCATTCGGAATGTACCTTACCCAACACCTGCAGCAGTTGGAAACACCCCAAGAGTTCCTTACCAAAAGGATACAGGGGCTCAAACATATGTCATACGCTGCCCGACTGAAGAAACTCCAGCTCGATTCAGTCACATACCATCTGCTCAGAGGTGATCTGTGCCTGACATACAAGGCCATGTCCAACACGGAATTAATGGACATGCTCCACCTCAATAATCCAAATCCACCAGAGCCACGAGAGCAAGAGACTTAAACCTCAACATGGATATAAATAGGATGCGCTGGAGGGACAGATTCATCACCCAGAGACTCCCTACACTATGGAACAGAATCCCAGTCCATGTGAGGCAGAGCCCCTCACTGACTCTGTTCAAGAGAAATCTTGACAAGTGGATGGGAGATCATAGGTTTACCCTGGGAATCATCTCTGTGTCACTGCTGGACAGAGGCACAGCAAACTAATGGGTATAGTATTCTCATGCTAAGGGGTGGTGAAAGCCACACACACTCTGGCTAGGCTTATAAATGCCCTAGGGCAGATAGCCTAGTATGAACCTATGAACCTATGAACCTACGAACCTATGACACTGAATGCCCAGTGCTGTGTAGTCATCCCCTTTGGGAGGAACAAAGTATCCATAAACTAACACATAGACAGCAACCCAAGTAGATAGTGACCTCTCGTTTGACACCCATGTTGCCAAAGTGGTTGGAAAGACTTTCTATCTTGCCCACCTTATCATGAAGGGTTTTCCATCCAGATCAAAGGAGGTCATTGTACCCCTATACTCCTCCCTTATCAGGCCCATGATTGAATACAAAGCCCCATTTCGTATGTACCTCACCCAGCACTTGCAACAGCTGGAGAGACCCCAAACGTACATCACCAAGAGGATCAAGGGTCTACAACATATGTCATATGCTTCCAGACTAAAGATACTCCAGCTCTATTCAGTAGCATCCCGCCTACTTACAGGTGACCTATGCCTGACATACAAGGCCATGTCCAATCAGGATTTGATGGACATGCTCCACCACAAACAATACAAATCCACCAGAACCATGAGAGCTAAAGATTTGAACCTCAGCACAAACATGAATAGGACATGCTGGGGGGATAGATTCATAACTCAGAGGCTTCCCACACTCTGGAACAGAATCCCAGTTCATGTTAGGCAGAGCCCCTCACTGACTGTCTTCAAGATAAATCTGGAGAAGTGGATGTGAGATCGTAACTTTACCCCAGGGGTCCTCCCTGTGTGACTACTAAACAGAGGCACAGTCAATTAATTCTATTAAGTAGAGGGCTCATCAATGTGTCACTACTAAGTCAGAGGCACAGTATTCAGAATCTATTCTGTACACTTATTACCACTATAAGGGGTGGCAATAGCCACATCACTATGGCTAGGCTTATAAATGCACTAGGGCAGATAGCCTAGTAGTAAACTATGAAACTATGATACTATGGTGTATGTCTAGGTATTTTCAGTCAAGCAATATAATGTGGTTTTGGGGCCTTGATATCTTCATGTATTCCACCATAGGCCTGGTGCAGTTCCTGCTATTAGGACAGTGGTCTGCAGCAGGCTATATACTGGTAGGCAGTTTTAGCCATTGGTATTTGACCATGGCTAATCCATGCTGCTTCTTGTTGTGGTACCAACATGGGGGTGTGGTTATCCATGACATTTATTGCTAGTCACCCTCGTTTTGTAGCTTGTTCCATGTTTTGCAGCTGTACAGCACTGTATGAGGTGTGATCTGGTAGTGTTAGGGTGCTGATGTGAGCTTTGACCCAGTTTTCTATTACAGCACTGATATCTACATTCTCCATACTGTGTGCATTTACACTGCACGCATCTTGCTGTTTAGACTTCTGGCATTGGGTAGCATTACATCTAGGTTCCTATCCCTTGTGGTACCTATGAAGGTGGGGTTGTGTTTTGAGAGTTACATATTCAGGGCATGGTGTGGGTACTGATGGCCTTTGCCAGTATCCATGGGGCATGGACTGCTAGGTACACACCACCCCTGGCAGGTGGGGCATCATGTCATGCTCCACATGTCTTCCCAGCCTGAAAGAGATTGGCTCCCCTTTGACTAGCTGCATTACTTCAGCCACTTATTGCACTTGATCATCCCATCGTCATTTTGTGGTTCATGATTGGTGAGGGTGGATGTTAGTCAGGGTCCTCAGGTGTGCATATGGCACATGGTGTTACATTACTTAACACACAGCATTCTTGCCTCAGGTGGTGCTGCAGGGCTGCCTCTGTCGGATGCACATATCACTGTCCCTGTACATGTGTGTGAGCAGGTCATGTCAATGTAGGCATCCATGTTACTATATGAGTGAGTCGGAGGGGGTATCAGTCCCAGTGTTCCTACTGAGCCAGTGTATGTGCTATGCGTTGCCTCTTTGCCAAGGCCAGGGCATACTGGGCATGCCTCCTTCTGCCTACTGGGGCAAGGTCAGGTTGTTCCTCCTCCGAGTCACCCTCTGCCTGTGCTGGCCTTGGCAATGGTGGGGGGATGTTTGGCCCAGCCCTGTGCTGGTCCTGCTGCAGCTGTTTCCGCAGGATCATATTATGTAGCATAGCACATATCATGATCATTTGGGTACATGTAGTTGGTGTGTACTGCAAGGCTCCACCAGATGTGTCCAGACACCGGAACCATGACTTGAGCAGCCCAAACACATGCTCTATGATATTACGTGTTTGTGCGTGTGCCTCATTATGGCGTTCCTGTTCAGTTGTGTGTGCGTTTCTGATGGGTGTCATCAGCCACGGCTCCAGTGCATAACCTGCATCCCCCACTAGGTGTCCGTGTGGGAAGTCCCCACTGGCAAATGATTGGTACAGCTGCGTCAGATGCCAGATGTGGGAATCGTGGTAGCTCCCAGGGCAGCCAGCACACACATTCATTATTATGCCCTGGGCATCACACATGACCTGGCAGTTGATGGAGGGGAATCCCTTGCGGTTAATGTAGGCTCTACCCCACTCACCAGCTGGTGCTTTGATGCGTATGTGCGTGCAGTCTATTGCACCCAGTACCTCAGGGTATCCCGCTATTTGCTGGAAGAGACGCATATTGCTGGCCACAACATCACGGGCATTGGGGAAATATACATGATCACTGACATGTGCTGACATGGCATCCAGGAACTGGTGCAGTACCCTGAAGGCTGATGCCTGTGATATCCCCATCATATCACCAGTTGGTCTCTGGAAGGAACCTGTTGCTAGTATTCGTAAGCCAACACATACCTTGGTTTCCACTGGGATGGGTTCCCCTCTGTTGGTTCTGTGTGTGAGGCGTGACCTGCACAGCTCAACAATTTGCTGCAGAAGGTCTCTGCCCACTCTGTAGTGCTTTATCTCCAGCTCATGTAACCCATGGTAGGTGACCCTGGGCCTGTATACTCTTCTCCTTCTCCTCAGTCTGAGTTGTCTGTCAGCATCTGCATTGTCACCACCCTCAGCAATTCGCCTATGTCTGATCATAACAGCTATGGCAGCCCCTAGCATTTCTGCTCTGAGTTCAGCTTTTTCAGTTTTCAATTGTGATAGCTTACTCCTTTCTTGCAATATCTCTTCAGAGAAACACCCTGCAGTGCTGTTTAAAGTGTTTTAAGTGCTGGGTTGGGCTTCTAGTCTGCCTGTGTAATTGCCTGCTTCCAATTGTTATCACCAATTAACTCCAGCAGTATTCCCTGACAGTTTCCTAGTAATCTGGTTGTTTCCTTTTTCCTCTCTGTTTCCTCAGGGGGAGCAATGTGCACACCAGCATAAGCACGCTCACAGTGGCTTACACGGTTTGGGCTTGGCTGATTCATGTTAAAACGCGTGCACACAGCCTTATACATCAGGCAACAGGCTTCCTGATGTTTACATTGCCTTAAACACATGCACGCCCGTGCAAACCGTTTTAAACGGTTTGCAACATGCTCCCACATGGTGAGCCTGCCTTATATGCGCGCACACGCGCGCATGCACGTATATCAAGAAACTTTGAGTATAGGGATAGTGTACACCCTCTATTTCTTGACTTTCCTAGTATTCTGTTGGGACACACCTCTCTCCCTGATGGCTGTCTGTCATCTATCACGTTACACTGCCCTCCAATGTGATACATTTATTTCTATCATTCCCCTCCGTGATGTCACCTACCTCTTACTCTATTCCTCCCCCTTCTCTAAGTCTTACACTACTCGAAAAGTGCTCATTAGCTATGTGGCAGTGTGATTCAGTATTGTAACCCTCATTTACATAGGATTGCCTAGTAATGCTTAGTTACATCTCTTACACGGAGCTTCCCCCCCTTGACAACCACTACACGGTGGCCATATTGTTTTTGGTCTGCTGGTCCCTGCATTGTCATTCCATGTAATACATAAAACCCACAATTGTGGGCTTATAAGCTGCGGTTTTCACTTTTAGACAGCGCACCACGTTTGCACGGATGTGCGCTGCATTTAAACATCAAAATCCCCCGAAAAAAAAAAAAGTTATTTTACATAATTTTGCAACACTTTTTAATGCCAATGGCCACATATTTGGCCATTGGCATGCTAGATGAGACATATGCAACCTTTATTTGGAGCTGACATAGCTCTGTTGTAAATTTTGCAGAAATGTACTCAGTTGTCAGCTGAGTACATTTCTGCAGCTAAAACGTCTGTTACACAGACTGCTTTGGGCTTCCTGGATCGCTCAAATACCTCATTTGCATATCTTGAAGCTGCAAATGAGGTATTGAGCATTTCCACACCCAGTCCGTGTAAGAGACGTTTTAGCAGTCTCTTACACGGAGGCTTGGGCTGTTCCTGGATCGGGAGGCTTACACGGAAGCTTACACTACTCTTGAACTCCGTGTAAGCCTTCCTGAATCCTGCCCATAGTGAATGTTAAATGGATGCAAAAATTCTATTTTTCAAAAATGTTGCATTATTCTGGTATTTCAATATTGCTGAAAAATACGGTTAACAAAGTGGCTAAAGATACACCATGTACTACAGTAAAGTAAGAAGCATAGAGCATGAAGCAGGAGAGCAAATCTTAATATGGGACACCTGCAAAATAAGAGAGTTATAAGAAAGGGCATCAGCTCAGTGTATCTTGGACATTTGTCTCTCGGTGATGAGGGAGTATTATCTGGAAGAGATGTTTGCCTCTTGGGGTAGATGGAGTAATATGGGAAAAAGTGTGCACACTAGATAGGTACTAGCCAGAAAAAGATGGTGGTCTGGCAGTGGAGAGGGAATATTTGACCAACAACAGGGACTCTTGGAAGTTGCCAACTGGAAAGTATAAGGGAATAGATGGTGGAAGAACAGGAGAGTACCTAAAGATATAGGTGAAAGATTACTTTGTCTTTCGCTAAGACCCTGTAGCTCAATTGGTTAATGAGAGCTCAGAAGAGTAAGGCTATTTAGTTTCAATGATGTTTCCTTCTAAAAAGTGAAGCTGTTTTCACTTTATTTTCAAATATCATTGTAAAATCTAATTTACTTTTCTCTATTTGTAATACCCAGAGCCACACCAAACAAGTGCCAAATATCTTAGCTTTTCCGCGATGTGCCAAGTCTTCCTCATCTTTCAGAGTAAAAGTGTTTTATATGTAACTGTAATCTGACAAGATCAGAACAAGTCTTATGTTACTGAAATATAGCCATGTAACCAAATCCAATCCAACAAGGTCCAAACAAGTCTTATACTACTGAAATATAGTCATATAACTGAAACTGATTCACAAGCTCAGAACAAGTCTTACATTACTGAAGTAAAATCATATAACTGAAACCGATCCAACAAGGTCTGAACAAGTCTTACATTACTGAAATATAGTCATATAACTGAAACCAATGCAACAAGGTCCAAATAAGTCTTGCATTACTGAAATATAGTCATACAACTGAAATAGACCCAGCAAGGTCTGAACAAGTCATACATTACTGAAATATAGTCATATAACTGAAACCGAACCAACAAGGTCCGAACAAGTCTTACATTACTGAAATATAGTCATATAACTGAAACCAATACAACAAGGTAAGAACAAGTCTTAACATTACTGAAATATAGTCATATAACTGAAACCAATACAACAAGGTAAGAACAAGTCTTACATTACTGAAATATAGTCATATAATTGAAATAGACCCAACAAGGTCTGAACAAGTTTTACATTACTGAAATATAGGCATAACACTGAAACCGATTCAACAAGGTCCGAACAAGTCTTACATTACAGAAATATAGTCATATAACTAGAGCAATGCAACAAGGTCTGAAAAAGTCTTATATTACTGAAATATAGTCATACAACTGTAACTGATCCAACAAGGTGCGAACAAGTCTTACATTACTGAAATATAGTCATATAACTGAAACCGATCCAACAAGGTCCGAACAAGTCTTCCATTACTGAAATATAGTCATATAACTGAAATTGATCAAAACGGGTATAAACAAATCTTACATTACTGAAATTTAGTCATATAACTAAAACAAATCCAACAAGTTCTGAACAACTTTTACATTACTGCAATATAGTCATATAGCTGAAAAAGATTCAACAAGGTCTGAACAAGTCTTGCACTACTGAAATATAGTCATATTACTGAAATAGACCCAACAACATCTGAACAAGTCTTACATTGCTGAAATATAGTCATATAACTAAACTGATCCATCATGGTCTGAACAATTCTTATATTACTGAAATATAGCAGTATAACTGAAACTGATCGAACAAGGTCCAAACAAGTCTTACATTACTGAAATATAGTCATACAATGCAAACTGATTCAACAAGGTCCGAACAAGTCTTACATAACTGAAGAAGAATCATAAAAGTGAAGCCAATCCAACAAGGTCCAAACAAGTCTTACATTACTGAAATCTAGACATATAACTGAAACTGACTCAACAAGGTCCGAACAAGTCTTACATTACTGAAGTAGAACCATATAACTGAAACCAATGCAACAAAGTCCGAACAAAACTTACATTACTGAAATATATTCATATAACTGAAACTGATCCAACAAGGTCTGAACAAGTCTTACATTACTGAAATATAGTCATTTAACTGAAACCAATGCAACAAGGTCCGAACAAGTCTTATATTTCTGAAATATAGCCATATAACTGAAACCAATCCAACTAGATCTGAACAAGTCTTACATTACTGAAATATCGTCATATAACTGAAACCGATCCAACAAGGTCCGAACAAGTCTTACATTACTGAAATATAGTCATATAACTGAAACTGGTCCAACACGGTCCGAACAAGTCTTACATTACTAAAATATAGTCATATAACTGAAACTGATTCAACAAGGTCTGAACAAGCCTTACATTACTGAAATATAGTCATATAACTGGAACTGATCCAGCAAGTTCCGAAAAAGTCTTATATTACTGTAATATAGTCATATAACTGAAACTGATTCAACAAGGTCTGAACAAGTCTTACATTACTGAAGTAGAAACAAATAACTGAAACCAATGCAAAAAGGTCTGAACAAGTCTTACATTACTGAAGTAGAATTATATAACTGAAAATGATCCAAGAAGGTCTGAACAAGTCTTACATTACTGAAATATAGTCATATAACTGAAACTGATTCAACAAGGTCCGAACAAGTCTAACATTACTGAAGTAGAACCATTTAACGGAAACCAATGCAACAAGGTCTGAACAAGTCTTATATTACTGAAATATAGTCATATAACTGAAACCGATCCAACAAGGTCTGAACAAGCCTTACATTAATTAAATATAGTTATATAACTGAAACCAGTGCAACAGGATTCGAAAATGTCTTCCATTACTGAAATATAGTCATATAACTGAAATCAATGCAACAAGGTCTGAACAAGTCTTGCATTACTGAAATATAGTCATATAACTGAAACTGATCACACAAGGTCTGAACAAGTCTTACACAACTGAAATGTAGTCATATAACTAAACCCGATCCAACAAGGTCCGAACAAGTCTTACATTACTGAAATATAGTCGTATGACTGAAACTGATTCAACAAGGGGCGAACAAGTCTTATATTACTGAAATATAGTCATATAACTGAAATAGACCCAGCAAGGTATCAACAAGTCTTACATTACTGAAATATAGTCATATAACTGAAACCGATCCAACAAGGTCCGAACTAGTCTTACATTACTGAAATATAGTCATATAACTGAAACCGATCCAACAAGCTCCAAACAAGTTTTACATTACTGAAATATGGTCATTTAACTGAAACTGATCCAACAAGGTCAGAACAAGTCTTACATTACTGAAATATAGTCATATAACTGAAACTGATCACACAAGGTCTGAACAAGTCTTACATTACTGAAGTAGAATTATCTAATTGAAACTGATCCAACAAGGTCCGAGCAAGTCTTATATTACTGAAATATAGTCATATAACTGAAACTGATTCAACAACGTCTGAAGAAGTCTTAAATTACTGAAGTAGAACCATATAACTGAAACCAATGGAAAATGGTACAAACAAGTCTTACATTACTGAAATATAGTCACATAACTGAAAGCAATGCAACAAGGTCTGAAAAAGTCTTATATTACTGAAAAATAGTCATACAGCTGTAACCGATCCAACAAGGTGCGAACAAGTCTTCCATTACTGAAATATAGTCATATAACTGAAATTGATACAAATGGGTATAAACAAATTTAACATTACTGAAATATAGTCATATAACTAAAACAAATCCAACAAGTTCCGAACAACTTTCACATTACTGCAATATAGTCATAAAACTGAAAATGATTCAACAAGGTCTGAACAAGTCTTACACTACTGAAATATAGTCATATTACTGAAATAGACCCAACAAGGTCTGAACAAGTCTTACATTGCTGAAATATAGTCATATAACTAAACCGATCCAACATGGTCTGAGCAATTCTTATATTACTGAAATATAGCAGTATAACTGAAACTGAACGAACAAGGTCCAAACAAGTCTTACATTACTGAAATCTAGACATATAACTGAAACTGACTCAACAAGGTCCGAACAAGTCTTACATTACTGAAGTAGAAGCATATAATTGAAACCAATGCAACAAAGTCCGAACAAAACTTACATTACTGAAATATATTCATATAACTGAAACTGATCCAACAAGGTCTGAACAAGTCTTACATTACTGAAATATAGTCATTTAACTGAAACCAATGCAACAAGGTCCGAACAAGTCTTATACTACTGAAATATAGTCATATAACTGAAACCGATCCAAGCACAAAAGACCACAGTGAAGAACTTCTCAAAAGCCAACTTCACACTTCTTAAGACTGAAGTGGTATCCTTCAAGGCCCCTGGGCCAGTGGAAACCACAACCCACACTGCTGAATCCTTTGCAAAAGCCTTCTACGGGCACCTTCAAGAATGCATGGATCATGCAATCCCAAATAAAACCAAGACCCATTCCACCAAAGGCAGGCGCCCGGTCTGGTGGACCCCAGCCATAAACTAACTTTACAACAGGAGGAGGAAGCTACTACACGACAGAGCAAAATCCCTAAAAGGGAAGGCATCTCTGATCAGTACTAGCAAAATACTACGATCACTCATAAAATCATCCAAGGCAAACTTTGAGAGAAAAATCGCAAAAGACACAAAAGACAACCACAAGGCCTTCTTTAGCTATGTTAGAAACCTGGGTGAAAACTCCCAGATATGCTCAGAATTAGTCCAAAATGACACAAAATACACTGAACCCACTGACATTGCCAACATTCTGGCAGACAGGTTCAGTGCAAATTTCTCCTCCCCCCCCCCAAAAAGGAGAAATAACCATCCCAGCAGAATGTAGCCTCCCCAACATCTCAGATGCCCAGGTGAGAGCCGCCCTCTCTAAAGCTAAAAACACAGCATCAATGGGACCGGACGGTGTCCCGGGCTGTGTGCTACATGAACTCCAAGAGGAACTAAACCCACACACAAGGCTGCTGTTTAATCTTAGCCTTACTACAGGATACATACCCAAAGAGTGGCGTACGGCAACAGTGGTCCCACTTCACAAAGGAGATGCTTCTACAGACCCTGGAAATTACCGCCCCATAAGCTTGACGAGCCTGGTCTGCAAAGCTATGGAGAGGATCATTATGGAACTCATAAACAAAGACATTGGGGACCTACAGACATTGGATCCTACCCAATTTGGCTTTGTCAAGGGCAGATCCTGCCTTTTGAAATTGGTCGACTATTTTGAAACAGTCACAGAGGCCATTGATGAGGGTAAGGCTGTTCACACAGCCTACCTTGACCTTGCAAAAGCCTTTGACACAATACCCCACTCGGGCATCATAGACAAACTCACCAGCTTAAATGTAAACCCATATGTCATAGGATGGGTTGCAAACTGGCTTAAGGACAGAACCCACAGGGTCAGAGTTGCTGGAGCTATGTCAGACTCTAAGTCAGTCACAAGCGGTGTCCCCCAGGGCTCAGTTCTGGGACCCCTCTTGTTTGGCATTTATTTTTCCGAGGTACAGGCAAACATAGGAGGATTGTGGCTGACAAAGTTTGCAGATGACTGTAAACTGGGCGCCATAATTGATACTCCAGCAGACACAAACATCCTTCAGAGAGGCCTCATAGAAATGGATAATTGGTGCCAGAGCCATGGCCTAAAGCTAAACGCCAAAAAATGTATAGTCATACCCTTTGGGAAAAACAAGGTACCCACAAATTACCACATAGGTGGTAATCCATTAAGTACAGAAGAGGTAATCAGGGACCTAGGGACCCAGGTTGACAGTAACCTCTCATTTGACACTCACATTGCCAAAGTGGTTAGGAATTGCCCACCTTATCATGAAGGGTTTCACATCTAGATCAAGAGAGGTCATTGTGCCCCTGTACTCTTCTCTTATCAGGCCAATGATTGAGTGCAATGCCCCATTTGGGATGTATCTTACCCGACACCTGCAGCAGGTGGAAAGACCCCAAAAGTTCCTCACCAAGAGGATAAAGGGTCTTAAACATATGTCATATGCTGCCCGACTGAAAAAACTCCAGCTATATTCAGTCGAATACCGCCTACTCAGAGATGATCTGTGCCTGATGTACAAGGCCATGTCCAATCCAGAATTAATGGACATGCTCCACCTCAGAAAATCCAAATCCATCAGAGCCACGAGAGCAAGAGACTTAAACCTCAACACAGAAATAAATAGGACATGCTGGAGGGACAGATTCATAACCCAGAGGCTCTCTACACTCTGGAACAGAATCCCTATCCATGTCAAGCAGAGCCCCTCACTAACTCTATTCAAGAGAAATCTTGACGAGTGGATGGGAGATCGTAGGTTTACCCCGGGGGTCATCTCTGTGTCACTACTAGACAGAGGCACAGTAAACTAAACCCTAAATGGGCGTAGTATTCTCATCCAAAGGGGTGGTGAAAGCCACACACACTCTGGCTAGGCTTATAAATGCCCAAGGTCAGATAGCCTAGTACGAACCTATGAACCTATGAACCTAAGGTCTGAACAAGTCTTACATTACTGAAGTATAGTCATATAACTGAAACTGGTCCAACACGGTCCGAACAAGTCTTACATTACTAAAATATAGTCATATAACTGAAACCGATCCAACAAGGTCTGAACAAGTCTTACATTCCTGAAATACAGTCATATAATTGGAACTGATCCAACAAGTTCTGAAAAAGTCTTACATTACTAAAATATAGTCATATAACTGAAACTGATTCAACAAGGTCTGAACAAGCCTTACATTACTGAAGTAGAATTATATAACTGACACCAATCCAACAAGGTCTGAAAAAGTCTTACATTACTGAAATATAGTCATATAACTGAAACTGATTCAACAAGGTCCAAACAAGTCTTACATTACTAAAATAGAGTCATTTAACTGAAACAGATTAAAAAATGGCTGAACAAGTCTTACATTACTGAAATATAGTCATATAACTGCAACAGATCCAACAAGGTTCAAACAAGTCTTATATTATGGAAATATATTCATATCACTGAAACTGATCCAACAAGGTCTGAAAAAGTCTTACATTACTGAAGTAGAATCATATAACTGAAAGCAATACAACAAGGTCTGAACAAGTCTTACATTAAAGAAATATAGTTATATAACTGAAACCAATGCAACAGGGTCCGAAAAAGTATTCCATTACTGAAATATAGTCATATAACTGAAACCAATGCAACAAGGTCCGAACAAGTCTTACATTACTGAAACATAGTCGTATGACTGAAACTGATTCAACAAGGTCTGAACAAGTCCTACATTACTAAAGTAGAATTATATAACTGAAACTGATCCAACAAGGTCTGAACAAGTCTTACATTACTGAAATATAGTCATATAACTGAAAATGATTTGACAAGGTCCGACCAAGTCTTACATAACTGAAGAAGAATCATATAACTGAAACTGAACTAACAAGGTCTGAACAAGTCTTACATTACTGAAATATAGTCACATAACTAAAACTGATCCAACAAGGTCTGAACAAGTCTTACATTACTGAAATATAGTCATATAATTGAAACCGATCCAACTAGATCTGAACAAGTCTTCCATTACTGAAATATTGTCATAAAACTGAAACTGATCAAACAAGGTCCAAATAAATGTTATGTTACTGAAATATAGTCATATAACTGAAATTGATCCAACACAGTCCGATCAAGTCTTACATTACTGAAATATACTCATATAACTGAAACCGATCCAACAAGTTCTGAAAAAGTCTTACATTACAGAAGTAGAATCATATAACTGAAACCAATGCAACAAGGTCAGAACAAGTCTTATATTACTGAAATATAATAATATAACTGAATAATATATCTGAACAAGTCTTCCATTACTGAAGCAGAATCATATAACTGAAACCGATCCAACAAGGTCCGTAAAAGTGTTAAGTTACTGAAATAAAGTCATATAACTGAAATACATCCAACAAGATCTGAACAAATCTTACATTACTATAATATAGTCATATAAGTGAAACAGATACAACAAGGTCTGAACAAGTCTTACATTACTAAAATACAGTCATATAACTGAAATAGACCCAACAACATCTAAACAAGTCTTACATAACTGAAATATTCTCATATAACTGAAACATATCCAACAAGGTCTGAACAAGTCTTACATTACTGAAATATAGTCATATAACTGAAAGATATCCAACAAGGTCTGAACAAGTCTTATATAAATGAAATATAGTCAGATAAGTGAAATAGACCCAACAAGGTCTGAACAAGTCTTGCATTACTGAAATATAATCATATAACTGAAACATATCCAACAAGGTCCGAACAAGTCTTCCATTACTGAAATATAGTCATATAACAAAACCCAATGCAACAAGGTCCGAACAAGTCTTACTTTACTGAAATATAGTCATATGCCTGAAACTGATCCAAGAAAGTCTGAATCAGTCTTATATTACTGAAATATAATCATATATCTGAAACTGATTCAACAAGGTCCGAACAAGTCTTGCATTAGGTCCTAACAAGTCTTGCATTACTGAAGTAGAAACAAATAACTGAAACCAATGCAAGAAGGTCTGAACAAGTCTTACATTACAGAAGTAGAATTATATAACTGAGAATGATCCAAGAAGGTCTGAACAAGTCTTACATTACTGAAATATAGTCATATAACTGAAACTGATTCAACAAGGTCCGAACAAGTCTAACATTACTGAAGTGGAACCATTTAATGGAAACCAATGCAACAAGGTCCGAACAAGTCTTACATTACTGAAATAGAGTCATATAACTGAAACCGATCCAACAGGGTCTGAACAAGTCTTACATTAATTAAATATAGTTATATAAATGAAACCAGTGCAACAGGGTTCAAAAATGTCTTCCATTACTGAAATATAGTAATATAACTGAAATCAATGCAACAAGGTCTGAACAAGTCTTGCATTACTGTAATATAGTCATATAACTGAAACTGATCACACAAGGTCTGAACAAGTCTTACACAACTGAAATGTAGTCATATAACTAAACCCGATCCAACAAGGTCCGAACAAGTCTTACATTACTGAAATATAGTCGTATGACTGAAACTGATTCAACAAGGGGCGAACAAGTCTTATATTACTGAAATATAGTCATATAACTGAAACCGATCCAACAAGGTCCAAACAAGTTTTACATTACTGAAATATGGTCATTTAACTGAAACTGATCCAACAAGGTCAGAACAAGTCTTACATTACTGAAATATAGTCATATAACTGAAACTGATCACACAAGGTCTGAACAAGTCTTACATTACTGAAGTAGATTTATCTAACTGAAACTGATCCAACAAGGTCCGAACAAGTCTTATATTACTGAAATATAGTTATATAACTGAAACTGATTCAACAACCTCTGAATAAGACTTAAATTACTGAAGTAGAACCATATAACTGAAACCAATGGAAAATGGTCCGAACAAGTCTTACATTACTGAAATATAGTCATATAACTGAAAGCAATGCAACAAGGTCTGAAAAAGTCTTATATTACTGAAATATAGTCATACAACTGTAACCGATCCAACAAGGTGTGAACAAGTCTTACATTACTGAAATATAGTCATATAACTGAAACTGATCCAACAAGGTCCAAATAAGTCTTCCATTACTGAAATATAGTCATATAACTGAAATTGATCCAAACGGGTATAAACAAATCTTACATTACTGAAATATAGTCATATAACTAAAACAAATCCAACAAGTTCCGAACAACTTTTACATTACTGCAATATAGTCATATAACTGAAAATGATTCAACAAGGTCTGAACAAGTCTTACATTGCTGAAATATAGTCATATAACTAAACCAATCCAACATGGTCTGAACAATTCTTATATTACTGAAATATAGCAGTATAACTGAAACTGATCGAACAAGGTCCAAACAAGTCACATTACTGAAATATAGTCATACAAGGTAAACTGATTCAACAAGGTCCGAACAAGTCTTACATAACTGAAGAAGAATCATAAAAGGGAAGCCGATCCAACAAGGTCCAAAAAAGTCTTACATTACTGAAATCTAGACATATAACTGAAACTGACTCAACAAGGTCCGAACAATTCTTACATTACTGAAGTAGAACCATATAACTGAAACCAATGCAACAAAGTCCGAACAAAACTTACATTACTGAAATATATTCATATAACTGAAAATGATCCAACAAGGTCTGAACAAGTCTTACATTACTGAAATATAGTCATTTAACTGAAACCAATGCAACAAGGTCCGAACAAGTCTTACATTACTGAAATATAGTCATATAACTGAAACCGATCCAACTAGATCTGAACAAGTCTTACATTACTGAAATATCGTCATATAACTGAAACCAATCCAACAAGGTCCGAACAAGTCTTACATTACTGAAATATAGTCATATAACTGAAACCGATCCAACAAGGTCTGAACAAGTCTTACATTACTGAAATATAGTCATATAACTGGAACTGATCCAGCAAGTTCTGAAAAAGTCTTATATTACTGAAATATAGTCATATAACTGAAAGTGATTCAACATGATCTGAACAAGTCTTACATTACTGAAGTAGAATTATATAACTGAAACCAATGCAACAAGGTCTGAACAAGTCCTACGTTACTAAAGTAGAATTATATAACTGAAACTGATCCAACAAGGTCCGAACAAGTCTTACATTACTGAGATATATTCATATAACTGAAACTGCTTCAACAAGATCCGAACAAGTCTTACATTACTGAAGTAGAACCATATAACTGAAACCAATGCAAAAAGGTCTGAACAAGTCTTACATTACTGAAATATAGTCATATAACTGAAACTGATCCAACAGGGTCTGAACAAGTCTTACATTACTGAAATTTAGTCATATATCTAAAACCGATCCAACTATATCTGAACAAGTCTTACATTACTGAAATATAGTCATATAACTGAAACCAGTGCAACAGAGTTCGAAAATGTCTTCCATTACTGAAATATAGTCATATAACTGAAATCAATGCAACAAGGTCTGAACAAGTCTTACACTACTGAAATGTAATCATATAACTAAACCCGATCCAACAAGGTCCGAACAAGTCTTACATTACTGAAATATAGTCATATAACTGAAACCGATCCAACAAGCTCCAAACAAGTTTTACATTACTGAAATACGGTCATTTAACTGAAACTGATCCAACAAGGTCAGAACAAGTCTTACATTACTGAAATATAGTCATATAACTGAAACTGATCACACAAGGTCTGAACAAGTCTTACATTACTGAAGTAGAATTATCTAACAGAAACTGATCCAACAAGGTCTGAACAAGTCTTATATTACTGAAATATAGTCAAATAACCGAAACTGATTCAACAACGTCTGAAGAAGTCTTAAATTACTGAAGTAGAACCATATAACTGAAACCAATGGAAAAAGGTCCAAACAAGTCTTATATTACTGAAATATAGTCATATAACTGAAAGCAATGCAACAAGGTCTGAAAAAGTCTTATATTACTGAAATATAGTCATATAACTGAAACCGATCCAACAAGGTCCGAACAAGTCTTCCATTACTGAAATATAGTCATATAACTGAAATTGATCAAAACGGGTATAAACAAATCTTACATTACTGAAATTTAGTCATATAACTAAAACAAATCCAACAAGTTCTGAACAACTTTTACATTACTGCAATATAGTCATATAACTGAAAATGATTCAACAAGGTCTGAACAAGTCTTACGTTACTGAAATATAGTCATATTACTGAAATAGACCCAACAAGGTCTGAACAAGTCTTACATTGCTGAAATATAGTCATATAACTAAACCGATCCAACATGGTCTGAACAATTCTTATATTACTGAAATATAGCAGTATAACTGAAACTGATCGAACAAGGTCCAAACAAGTCACATTACTGAAATCTAGACATATAACTGAAACTGACTCAACAAGGTCCGAACAATTCTTACATTACTGAAGTAGAACCATATAACTGAAACCAATGCAACAAAGTCCGAACAAAACTTACATTACTGAAATATATTCATATAACTGAAAATGATCCAACAAGGTCTGAACAAGTCTTACATTACTGAAATATAGTCATTTAACTGAAACCAATGCAACAAGGTCCGAACAAGTCTTATATTTCTGAAATATAGCCATATAACTGAAACCAATCCAAGCACAAAAGACCACAGTGAAGAACTTCTCAAAAGCCAACTTCACACTTCTTAAGACTGAAGTGGTATCCTTCAAGGCCCCTGGGCCAGTGGAAACCACAACCCACACTGCTGAATCCTTTGCAAAAGCCTTCTACGGGCACCTTCAAGAATGCATGGATCATGCAATCCCAAATAAAACCAAGACCCATTCCACCAAAGGCAGGCGCCCGGTCTGGTGGACCCCAGCCATAAACTAACTTTACAACAGGAGGAGGAAGCTACTACACGACAGAGCAAAATCCCTAAAAGGGAAGGCATCTCTGATCAGTACTAGCAAAATACTACGATCACTCATAAAATCATCCAAGGCAAACTTTGAGAAAAATCGCAAAAGACACAAAAGACAACCACAAGGCCTTCTTTAGCTATGTTAGAAACCTGGGTGAAAACTCCCAGATATGCTCAGAATTAGTCCAAAATGACACAAAATACACTGAACCCACTGACATTGCCAACATTCTGGCAGACAGGTTCAGTGCAAATTTCTCCTCCCCTTCCCCCCCAATAGGAGAAATAACCATCCCAGCAGAATGTAGCCTCCCCAACATCTCAGATGCCCAGGTGAGAGCCGCCCTCTCTAAAGCTAAAAACACAGCATCATTGGGAATGGACGGTGTCCCGGGCTGTGTGCTACATGAACTCCAAGAGGAACTAAACCCACACACAAGGCTGCTGTTTAATCTTAGCCTTACTACAGGATACATACCCAAAGAGTGGCATACGGCAACAGTGGTCCCACTTCACAAAGGAGATGCTTCTACGGACCCTGGAAATTACCGCCCCATAAGCTTGACGAGCCTGGTCTGCAAAGCTATGGAGAGGATCATTATGGAACTCATAAACAAAGACATTGGGGACCTACAGACATTGGATCCTGCAATTTGGCTTTGTCAAGGGCAGATCCTGCCTTTTGAACTTAGTCGACTTTTGAAACAGTCACAAAGGCCATTGATGAGGGTAAGGCAGTTCACACAGCCTACCTTGACCTTGCAAAAGCCTTTGACACAATACCCCACTCGGGCATCTTAGACAAACTCACCAGCTTAAATGTAAACCCATATGTCAAAAGATGGGTTGCAAACTGGCTTAAGGACAGAACCCACAGGGTCAGAGTTGCTGGAGCTATGTCAGACTCTAAGCCAGTCTGGCGGTTTCCCAGGGCTCAGTTCTGGGACCCCTCTTGTTCGGCATTTATTTTTCCGAGGTACAGGCAAACATAGGAGGATTGTGGCTGACAAAGTTCGCAGATGACTGCAAACTGGGTGCCATAATTGATACTCCAGCAGACACAAACATCCTTCAGAGAGGCCTCATAGAAACGGATAATTGGTGCCAGAGCCATGGCCTAAAGCTAAACGCCAAAAAATGTATAGTCATACCCTTTGGGAAAAACAAGGTACCCACAAATTACCACATAGGTGGTAATCCATTAAGTACAGAAGAGATAATCAGGGACCTAGGGACCCAGGTTGACAGTAACCTCTCATTTGACACTCACATTGCCAAAGTGGTTAGGAATTCTATATTGCCCACCTTATCATGAAGGGTTTCACATCTAGATCAAGAGAGGTCATTGTGCCCCTGTACTCTTCTCTTATCAGGCCAATGATTGAGTGCAATGCCCCATTTGGGATGTATCTTACCCGACACCTGCAGCAGTTGGAAAGACCCCAAAAGTTCCTCACCAAGAGAATAAAGGGTCTTAAACATATGTCATATGCTGCCTGACTGAAAAAACTCCAGCTCTATTC